>NC_137146.1:3873277-4015777 GCF_949319135.1 Squalius cephalus | reverse complement strand
GTCTTCCAAACGTACCCCGGCACAGCATGTATTTGACATCAACTCGTAAATGTGATATTCTTACAGACGTTTGAATTGGTGCCTATTGTAGTGAACAAATGTGGGTACTTTGTATAAAGGTTTGCGCATTCTAGGAAAAAGTGTTACAACCATACCCGGTCTCCCCTACTGTACGCTTAATGATCTTCTTGACTTAATAGCCTTATGTATTTCTGAGTTATGACTTATGAATGTATTATTTCACATTTAAATAACATTTTCAGCCATCGATTCACTCATCATCATTCCAAACTAAATGATCAAATTAAATAAACAAAAAAAGTTCTTAAATCCACAAACTATTTTGTAATATCAACATGTGGAAAACATCTATAATCAATCATCTTGCACGACTAGCACGTTTCCCTTAATCTCATATTCAATGGTGCTCCACTCGAACACGTTAGCCTTCGGCACGCGCTGCGCCTGGTTGAAGTACAGCGCTTTAATCTGGTTTCCGGTGAGGACGTAGTCCCACATGTTCAGGTCCGTGAGCTCGCCGGCGAAACTCTGCACCGTCTCGAAGTCCCCCAGGTGTTTATCTGGGTCCTGGCCCAGTATAGCAGTGCCCTGCGCACGGATGCTGTGACCCGGCTTATACAGCTGGAACGCACTGCGCCGTCCGTCCACCCAGAAGGCCGTGAGCCCGGTGTGAGAGGACCAGGCGAGGCACAGGTGCGTCCTGAAGCTGGAGAGAGGAGGCAGGTGGAAAAACGCCCCGTCACCTCTGAGATAGAAGGACACGCGGCCATCTTTCTCCCTCCACACGTTGAGCTCGTCGTAGTCGGGTGTGCGGTAGGCGAAGAGAATGATCTGCCGCTCGCCCTGGAGCTCCGTCGCCACACGCATGCAGAGAGTAAACGCTGACAGGCCAAGAGGCTTTTTAGGTGTGAGTTCAACAAAGCTGAAATCTGTCTCGTACGGGAACAGAAGCACTTTACCACCGAGACCCACTGTGAGACACAAAAACACCACTGAAACACACACACACACACTAAGCAAGCACAAACTCCGCTCTTAATCTAACACACCTTCAGTCGCAGCTCGTGTCAGAGAGAGCAGACAGGAGAGTAACACCACTGGCCCCAACATCGTGCTGCAGGTCTGAGGAATCATACAAGAAATGCAAATATTCAAATTATTGTCTTATAGAGTTTGGCATAAGCCTGTTAGTGCTTTAATTCTATATTCTTGTAAATTATCTATGGGTTAAGCATCAAGAAATTACATATTTCATCCTGAAATTAGCTAACACTTTACAATAAGGTTCCATTTGAAGAGTTCAGATGCAAAAGCCTCTAAGTGCCATCTGAAATTTCCTCCTAGAATGATCATTTTTATCAAGCTTGTATATTTAAGTTCAGTAATTTCACTTAAATGGCAATGAAAATTACCTATTAATTGCCATTTAAGTGAAATTATTGAACATTATTGTAAATATACGAGCTTGATAAAAATGATCATTCTAGAAGAAAATTTCAGGTGGCATTTAGAGGTTTTTGCATCTGAACTCTTCATTTGTTAACATGTATTAACTAACATTGACTAACGATTAGCAATACATTTGTTACAGTATAAATCTTTGTTAACATTAGTTAATAAAAATACAACAGTTCATCAGTTCAGAGTGGAATAACTAATGTTAACAAATATCACTTTTGATTTTAATAATGTATAAATAAATGTTGAAATTAACATTAAATGAGATTAACAAATGTAGAAGTGTTGTTAACTAATGTAGTTAACTAATGAAACCTTATTTTAAAGCGTTACCCAAAATTGAATAAAAAGTCCATACTTTTTTTTTGCATTGCGACATTGTTGTGACAAACACATTACTCCCAAAAATTCCTTATTTTAATGTGAAATGTTTATTATTTATCATGTATAATTTATACTTGTTTAAATGAAAACAAATTTTGAGGGATTTTTTGTTGTTGCATCAAAGTAAATGTTTAATTGTCCTGAAATTGTCACAATGCAAAAAATAAATCAGTATATTTTTTTATATAATTGTGGTGAAAAATGACATTTCTTTATCCTGTCAATAAAATGCATTATTATTATTATCAACTGTATTTTAACATTTCAGTAACACTTAAAGCATTGATGTATAATGCATTTTATCTTTTCATATATAATTATAATGCATTAGAATATTTGCAGATTTCTTGTAACATTTGAAATTGGTTGTTTATCATGTTTTGAATGCATTATACTTTCTAAAGGTTTGTTCAATGAACAGATAAGCATTATAACGTATAATAACTGTGGTTACAATTATTCATGAGATCATACAGTGCATTATAAGGTGCAATACAAGGCATAATTAATGCATTAAAATCATTTTATAATGCATTATATAGGTTTTAAGTAGTGTGACCAACATTTCTGATCACAAAGCATAAAAAGCATCAAGTTTGAATAGTCTTTCAGTTTTTCTATGATATATAAATGAAATGCACAAATGTAAAGCATCAGAATACTCACTGTTAGGCAGAAGAGTGTGTGAGTGAAGAGTCACTGCTGAGTCGCTTCCCTCCTTGCACCGTGATGACATCACCTCACACAAACCAACAAAAGAGGCTGTGTGAAGAGTCACAATCATGAGACCCAGAACAGACACAAAGATGTTTTCAAATCTCTCTTCCTCTGTACTTTCTCTCTGTCAATCAAATAAACAGATGCACTCCATCAATAGCCAAACATGCACACAGAGTTGAATTTATAAAATGATCTAAAGACAATACATAACCTTTTGCACAATACAACAAAACTCTCTTTAATGCGATTTGAGAAAGCAAAATGTTCTCTCAGTCTTTTCCTTTTTAATGTCACAAGAGCTAAAATTGTGTTCAAATATCAGAATATTTCGGTGAAGGTTCTTGGAATTTATTTGATGGTTTTCATATAGTTTTGTTTGTGGTTTAATAATGTGATGTTGGAACTTTATATGAATGCAGACTTCCATTCCTCAAGCCATGAGTCTGTGTTTCTCACGATGCACCGCCTGCATGTGAACACCAGACAGCAGCAGTGGATCAGATTATGAATTATGTGAACAATCATATACAGTGACATCAGTAGAAGTGAAGCTTTTCTGATGTTGGAGGGTCGAGTAAAGGACATAAACTAGATAATCCAGTGCAGGTGTTTATGAGAGATGAGTTAATAATGTTGTCAAAAACACATTACCAAAAGAGAAAATATATATAATGGTATTTTTTTCCAATAATTTAGAGCCCAAAACACCTGCAATCTGAGATATTTACCAATGAAGCTATTTTCAAATGGCCGATATGTCCCTTTATTAGGTCTGTGGCGTTGTTCTGAACAAGCTGTAGTGTAACTTACTTATAATAGTCTATCTGGAGAGCAAAAAGAGAATGAAATTATTGCGATTTGTTTGTCTTTCTTTTTTTTCCAGGACAAAATAATCAAATTATCAACATAACTGTGAATCCTTTAGAGGTCCTACTTCAGTAAAAATTCACCAATTAGGCCCTACTTTTTCCCCCAGAAAAAAAAATATTGTTTAACATTTATTATTATTATATCTTATTATTATTATTATTATTATTATATTATATTTATTATATATCATTTATTATATTATTTAAAGTTTCTTATTATTACTACAAGTTATTATTACAAGAAAATAAGTCATTATAATGAGAAACCAAGTCATTATTACGGGAATTTTTTTTAAATTAATTTTCTCCTGTTAGAATGATTTCTGAAGGATCATGTGACACTGAAGACTGGAGTAATGATGCTAAAAAAATTCAGCTTTGATCACAGGAATAAATTATATTTTAAAAGTAAATTAAGAGAATACCATTATTTTAAATTGTAATAATATTTCACAATATTAGGGTTTTTTTCTGTATTTTTGATCAAATAAATGCAGTCTCTGAGCGTAAGAGACTTGTTTCAAAAACATTAAAAATAGTGTCCACACTTTTGACTGGTTCTGTAAAATGCAAATTGAACACATAGACCACTAAAACCCCTTTTTCAACATTCAGCTCTTTCTTCCAAATGATGCACAGACACTGTAGTTGTGATGCTGAGAATTTATTGGTTAGCCTTCACAGCTTTGTAACTCATTAAAACATATCATAAAGACTGACACAACTGTGTGGAGGAATCAGATCTGCATCACTTATTTTCAACCACTATAACATTTCCTCTGGTCTCATATTTGATGGTGTTCCAGTCAAACACGTTTCCCTTCGTCAGAAACCCTTCCTGTTTTAAATGCAACGCCTTGATCTGACGGCTTAGGAGAACATGATCCCACATGCACACATCTGTAATTTCACCTACAAAGCTCTGCTCTGCGTCAAAGGAACTCACATCTGAATCAGGGTCCTGGCCGAGCAGAACGGTGCCGCCAGGACGAACCGAGTAACCTTTCCTATAGAGCTTGAACACACTGCGCCGTCCATCCACCCAAAAAGCAGCAAGCCCAGTCGCAGAGGCCCAGGTGACGCACAGGTGAGTCTGGAACGTGGAGAGAGGAGGCAGGCGGAAAAGCGCTGCATCGTGACTAGACTGAATATACAAGGATAAGTTGCCATCTTTCTCCCTCCACACGTTGAGCTCGTCGTACTCGGGTGTTCGGTAGGCGAACAGAATGATCTCCCTCTCGCCCTGGAGCTCCATCGCCACACGCATGCAGAGAGTAAACGCTGAGAGACTCAGTGGCTTTTCAGGAGTGAGTTTAACAAAGCTGTTGTTAGTCTTAGTTGGAAACAGAAGCACTTTACCACCAAGACCCACTGCAAGACAAAACACAACATAAACCATCTTTTACTAGACACACAAAATCCTGCTTATGCCAATCCGTGAAACTGTGTAAAATGTAAAATGCGGTACCTTCAGTTGCCACTGCTTTCAGAGAAAGCAGACAGAAAAATAAAAGCAACATCTTGCAGGTCTGGAGGAAAAAAGTGCAAAGGAAAATCCATTACTCCTTTTAGCAGACAAATTCTTCACAGTTTCATTGTTTTTAATATTAAATTACAACAGTTTATCACTAAGTGTTCAATCACATAAAAGAGACACAAAAGGTTCAAGCAACAAGTACTTACGATGTTCAACAGGTGTTATCAGAGAGTAGATCAGGTCAGGTCAGATGTTTGTCTCACAGATAGTTGTGACTAGAAGTGTCTCGAGTATTTATTTGCAGATTGGGTTCAGCCCAGATTCACGTATGAGCCTCCCAGTCATCTTTTTTTTATTATTATGCATGCAGTTTTGCAGTTACTGAATGTAGTTTTCCATTTGCAGAATACTGTTATGGATTAATTTAATGAGAGACTACATGAAGCCTGTACACTTGTATTTACAGTGGGGAGAACAAGTATTTGACACACTGCCGATTTTAATCAAATGCAAATTAATTATTTAAAAATCATACAATGTGATTTTCTGGATTTTTGTTTTAGATTCCGTCTCTCACAGTTGAAGTGTACCTATATGATAAAAATTACAGACCTCTACATGCTTTGTAAGTAGGAAAACCTGCAAAATCGGCAGTGTATCAAATACTTGTTCTCCACACTCTATACTATAGAGTAACACCACAGGACTGCAGAAAAGCTAGAAGTTTATTTAAAATGATGAAAAAGAGATAAGTAGCATTTCAGAAATAGCATATTCACATAAATTTTAATCCAAAAATCTTAGCCTTGTTTTTGTTTTTTTAATGTAATGCTAGCATTTCCCTATAACTTACCAGATCAATACAATCATGTTTTATGACAAATGTAGCATATAGAGATATCATATTCACTTAGTCATTTTTGAGATCTCTTCCGAAACTAGAGACGACAAATGTCTCCCAGCAAACAAACAAACAAACAAAAAATATCTACCAGCATCTTTTTCTTAGAAAAAAAGCAGACTTTAGAAAAAGTCTCCATTTGCTCTGTTTCCATGTACTTCTCATTGCTGTCCAGGAGAAGAATCTGAGATATTAGATTTGATTTGTGATTTTTCAGTCCTTTACTGGCAGAGATGAAGCTAAATGTCACTTTACAGACATCAGAAGAGAAAGAGAGTGTGAGCTGAGAGTGAAGCGGGGAAAAGAAACAGAGGATTCAGTGTTAAAGGGATGAAAGAGGGATTGAGCCTCCGCAGGGTCTGTGCTGAGCGTTTGTTTCTCAGAGGGAGAGATGCTGAAAACACCATGACGCTGGAAGTTGCTGTCGGGTACCGAAAACAGACCAGGTACAAGAAATCACTTTATTCTTTTCTTCTTGTGTCCTTATTTAACCAATGTACTACACACTGTTAATGAAAATAGTTATCATAGTACAGCAATCTTTATGGCTTGGCAACAGAAATCAGATTTTTTTTTGCCGTATGTGATAGTTTTTTAAAATCTGAACACCTAAAAAATTCAGCAAATGATATTAATAATCAATTTAAAAAAAAATAAAAAAGGTTTTATGGGTTAAGGTTTTAGGTCAGCGTAATTTTTATTCAGCAGGGACACATTAAAATGATCTTAAGTGACCATAAAACATTTATAATGTTCCAAAAGATGTATTTTTCAAATAAATGCTGTTATTTTTAACTTTTTATCCATCAAAGAATCCTGACATGCAACACTGTTTCCACAAAAATATGAAGCAGTACAACATTGAGTTTTCAACATTGATAATATATATATAAAAAAAGTTTCTTAATCCTATTCACAACATGACTGGAACATGACACAAATAGTAGTGTCTCTGGCTGTCCAACGCTATCTCACGACCAATTCGTACGAATTCGACGAGTGATGGAAAATTGGCTAATTCGTACGAATTCGTACGACCTCACTCGTACGAATTTGAACGATTTGTCTAAACTCACGTGATGGGTAGGTTTAGGGGCGTCTGAATTCACTCAAATGTGGAATTCAGTGCGAGTGAGTGCAGACACACGTAATGCAGGTGTACAGTAATGACTTTGATGCATATTTTGTCTGATTAGCCTTACAATTTTCATTTTGCTGTCCTCTGTCTGTTTCTATAAAGACCGCTACTGTTGTTGGTCTCTTGCTGCCGAGCTGATGCTTATATCAGAACGATAGCGAGCAACTCGTGCATATAATTACTGACACCATCTGAACACAAATATCAGATTTCTTTACTTACAAAATGACAGTACAGTCTGGATCTGAAAAATTATTTGGCAGCAAACGTAGAATCGTGAAAACTAATTTCTGCAGTAAACCCCAGGTGTTCTATGAGAGATCTTTTCAATTTTACCACCTACAATAAAGTTTTATCCAGACACGGCACAATAACAGTGGTATCGCACCCTTTCCACAAACATTAACTATATTAAACAACAAATAAACTATCCAAACTTTAAGAGGTTATTAACGATGATTTTTAAGAACATTCTCTTTCGGGAATGTAAATCGTTCTTTAGAAGAATGTTAAGAAAAAGATAAACATTTTAATGAATGTTTTAATACAAAATATTCCCTCCAAAATAGGCCTCTAACAGTTCATGCTTTGTTTTGCACAGACTCTATTTGTATGTGTGCTGCACAACAGACATTATACAACCATTTCTTAGACACTCACACACACTCCTACACCTTGAATACTCAGTGTCCACATCCACATTCTTGCATTAATACTTGACTGTACAAATATTAAAAAAAAAATAAAAATGCTACAGTAAAAACTTGTTCATTGTTAAAGTACATGTTGCCAGCACCTACAAAGCAACACACTCACAACCACTTAAAACACCACAGAAACTGCATAGCAACACTGACAACTAGAGCTGCATGATTCTGCAACCCAGCAACCGCTTATGCAACATATAGCGACACTCACAACCACTCAGAACAACCCAGCAACCACTTATAGCAACACAACCACAACCAGAGGGATATCTTCCATTCTGAATGTCACAGAGGCATGGGAGTTGTTTTATATCATTCATACTGACCAGCAGCCTTTGAAGTTTTGTGATTGGCAGCTGCCAAGCCACTCCCTAGCAACCAAACAGAGTACCCTAGCAACCAAAATTCAAAGAGGGTTATCTTCCATTCTGAATGTCACAGAGGCATGGGAGTTGGTTTAAATCATTCATACTGACAAGCAGCCTTTGGAGTTTCATGATTGGCACCTGCCAAGTCACTCCCTGTCAACCAAACAGAGGACCCTAGCAACCGTTTATCAAGACCCATGTCTCTGCATCAGAACATCATATAGAGATGGGGTTGGCTCTTTTGTTTTGGTTGGGAAATAGTCTGTAAATTTCACCATGGTAACTTTGTATTCACACCCTAGCAACCGTTTACAGACACCTAGCAACCATATTGCAACATATAGAAGCCTTATTTCAGCTCCACAACATCGTACAGACATGATTGTTGGATCGTATGCAATCATGTACAACATCCTAGCAACCGAGTGGCGAGTTTTGCCACTGCAAGCACCACTTCACATTTTCTTCAAGGAAATGTATATTCTAGTTCTTCTTCTTCTTCTTCTTCTTCTTACTCTGAAATTTACAGCTTTAATGCAGCCTAGAGCTTTAACTCTACTCCAAACTCGGCTCAGACCTTCAGCCTATTCTGACTCGGTATGCTATATCTTTTCTAATTGATCGGACTTACGGTTTTCCTAAAAATGCCGATCAAAACTTGGAAAAACTCCCATTGAATTATTGGGGAGTTCTAAAAAATTCAAGTCCAGATTCAAACTCACCAACCGACAAAAATTTTAATCTAAACACCTTGAAGACTAAACCAAACTGTTCTATATACTATATGAGCCATTGAGACTCTAAAGAAAAAAAAACTCTAATAAACTCTAAAGTTAAACTATAAACACTTATAAACTAATTAACTTATAAACTCATGAATTCATAGACTTATGAGTTTAACTCTTAAACTCATAAATTAATAAACTCTGAACTCTTTAACTCATTTAAACTTATAAACTCTGAACTCTTAAACTCATTTAAACTTATAAACTCTAAACTCAAAAACTCTTACACTTATAAACTCTTCAATTTATACACTTATAAACTCTAAACTCATAAACTCTGAGTGTGTGTGTCTGAGTGAGTGTGTGAGCGAGTTAGTGTGTGTGTATGTGTGTGTCTATCTATCCAACTTATTTATCTATCTATCTGTCATAAACTTCAAACTACTTTAAACTACTTTAAACTTCAAACCACTTTAAACTTCTTAAATTTAAATCTTCCAGCTCCCAAGCAACTCCATAGCAACCAAACTCGAGTACCCTAGCAACCGTTTTGTAAGACCTATATCTCTGTATCAGAACATCGTATAGAAATGAGGTTTGGCTCTTTTGACTCATGCTAGCAAACAGCACTTCCAACATGTTACACATGCTAGCAGTGAATAGCTACATGCTAATAGCAATTAGTTAAATGCTAAATCATGCCAAGATCATGCTAAGAACTCTATAAAGACTACATAGTAACCATCTGTGACAACTACCAACCACCTAGTAACACCATAGCAACCACCCAGAACACCCTAGCAACCGCCTAGCAACACTATAGCAACCAGCCAAAACACCCTAGCAACCGCCTAGCAACACCCTAGCAACCACCCCAAATAACCTAGCAACCGCTTAGCAACACCCTAGCAACCACCCAGAACACCCTAGCAACCGCCTAGCAACCACCCAAAACATTCTAGCAACCACCTTGCAACAGCATAGCAACCACCCAGAACACCCTAGCAACCACCTAGCAACACCCTAGCAACCACCCAGAACACCCTAGCAACTGCCTAGCAACCACCCAAAATACCTTAGCAACCGCCTAGCAACACCATAGCAACCACCCAAAACACCCTAGAAACTGCCTAGCAACCACCCAGAACACCTTAGCAATTCACTAGAAAACCCCCAACAACTCTTTAACTTTAAACTACTTTAAACTATAAACTAATTTAAACTTTAAGCTAATTTAAACTTCAAACTAATTTAAATTTTAACTTTAAACTAATTTAAACTTTAAGCTAATTTAAACTTCAAACTAATTTAAATTTCAAACTACTTTAAACTCCAAACTATTTTACTTCTTCAAACTTTCTGGTCCGGCTTTCTCAAGCCAACTTAAAGTTTGTCTCGCGGACCTTTTTAATCTAGTTGATGATTGCTATTGTCTCTAGGATGGAGGATCAGGACAGAGTCAGTCAGGCCTCCAGCAGCGCTGCGCCACAGTCTCCTTTCTGCCAATCAGAGACAAGGTGAATCACATTTTTACACAAACACAGGTAGAATGTTTCAAACCCAATGACCCCATGTTTGTGTGATTAGATATGTGCAAAGTCACGACAAAGTGCAGACGTTTGGAAAGAGATGTCAAGCGGCAAAAAGAGACCCCAACTGTCCTGTGGTGATCAGAGGATGGCTGTACATGAGGGTAACGTTTAGTGCACAATACTGACCATTGGTGTAAGATCTCGGAGAAATACTTAATAAATATCTTAAAACATGTTTTAGGTTTTACTTTAAAGCTGCTGTCCGTAACTTTTGCCGCTCTAGCCTGTTAATAAACAAAACTACATGCACGCGTCTTGCGGAAGAACATTTTTGCCGGATCTACTTCTCTCTGTTAATGTCTGTGATGAGTCGCGCAGGTACTGGGCTACTCCGCTGCGGTATGACCCGAAGTCCCGAACCAACATAAAATAGTCCGAATATAAACACTTATTATAGGTGTGCCGTAGATTAATGCACAGGCTTGCGTAGGCTGCAGCCTAGGGGCCCCACGTGTGCAGGGGCATCGGATTGGCCAGACAATTTTTTTTCAATTTTAAATTTACTTAAGCGCTAAGGCACAGCGCCAGGATTCCAGTTGTGGATTGGCTAGACCTATTGTGGGTGGGCCTTAAATTAAAAACGTTAAATTAAAAACCTTATCCAATCACTGTTTAACCAAATAAAAATTACTGACTAATAGGCCTATACTGTTATATTATCTGTGCGTATACATAATATAGATTTTAATAGCTTGATGCTCTTTAAATATTTTGTTGCATTGTAAAAAGTTTCGATGGGACCTATCCGCGATCGCTCTCCATGGTTCTGACCAAAGAAGAGCGTTTTGGAATCTCCATTACGCATCATACCTGGGCTGCGTTTCCGATAACTTATCGCGCTACGAAGACTCTTAAGGTATAACTTAACTAAAGGTATACTACCACTAAAGGTATATCATTGCTAGGCGTCTTCAGGGCTATCATCCACTCGCGAGGCAGAGGCGCTGGCGCCCTCCTAGCAACGGCGCTGGTCGCGCTAGCCGCGCTAGCATCCTGGGGTGGCAGAGACGAAGATGTGCTATGTGGATCTCAGCTCTTCATCTCCTGGTTGCAGCGATGACTCCGAGACTGTACGTGCGCGTTTAAGGTACCTAAACAACGACCGTTGCAACAGGGCCGAGGGCTGGGTTGGAAAATATGTGAAGTCATTATGTTTTTTTAATTTAATAAATGTTGATTATGAAAGTGAGCATGCAGTGAGCATGCAGCATGAGAAAGATATGGAGTTGGTAAAACATGATTTTTGTTTTGTAGAAAGTCTCTTTTTAAAAGATTTTCATTTTGTACAAATTGTATCTTAATTTTGATCAATGTTTTACAACCAATTACCTGTATTTAATAAATAAGAGGCAAATATATAGCAGACAATGTAATAAGGCGCTGACACGTTCTCTTACGAGAGGTTCTCTCGTATTGCGTAAGTTGCTTACGCTACGGGAAAGTTCTCTTTTCTCGAGATCTGAAGCCAAAAAATGATCCTTTTAGCCGCTCGAGTGTTAAATGTAGGAACGTGCCCACAAACAGTGCCCACAACTACTCATGGTACTTGAGTATTTATGAGCGTCTAAACATATGAGTCTTCAAAGCATTTCGCTCTGTCAGTCCCCTTAAAAAGGTGACTGTAGATGATATTTTGCAGCCAATGAGCGCGTTGTACAATCCGCTCGCCTGCACCTAAACACCGTTTTATGGCACCCCAGAGAAATCTCAAAAGAGTATAATGTCTGGTTGCACGGCTCACGCCACATGTGTTTCAAGTGTAGTGAATGTGCCCACGTTTCTGTGTTCACCCCTGCACACAAGCACCATAAATCCCGTGTCTCTCACAGAGCCCACTCTCTTAAAGTGGGCAAAAGCCGCTTTAGTGTTAGAAGTAGGTCACGTGTCCACCCCCCCCCCGTGCCCACACCTACTCACTGTCCGCTCTGTTACACGGCCTCTCACTACCGGTCATGTTTCAAATGTAAGTTCTGTGCCCGCCCTCGAGCGCTCACACATACTAACAAACATTTCGCCCCGACGCCGCCCTCGCGCCTCACGATACGCGGCAATCAGAGCCCGGAGGCCATTCTCCCCCTAGCTGCACACGTGAAAGCGTGGAAAGCTATTCAAGGCGCGTCAGAATTGGTGCTGAGCACAGTAAAAAGGGCTATACTCTGCAGTTCGCTCGCTGTCCCCCGCGCTTTGAAGCGCGAACCGAGACGAAAGTGAATGGGGAAGTAGCACATCTACTTCGGGCAGAAATAGCGACACTTCTGTGCAAAGGGGCTATAGAACCGGTACCGCCTTCCCTGAGCGAGTCAGGCTTTTACAGACGTTATTTTCTCGTTCCCAAAAAGGATGGAGCTTTCAGACCGATTTTGGATCGGAGATATTTGAACAAAGCTCTTACGAAAAAGCCGTTCAAAATGCTCACAACCAGGCAGATCCTCGCGCAGATTCGCCCGAGGGACTGGTTTATCTCCCTCGATCTGAAAGACGCTTACTTTCAGATCCAGATAATACTCCGTCACAGGCCATTCTTGAGATTCGCCTTCGACGGTCAGGTATATCAGTACACCGTCCTGCCGTTCGGCCTGTCTTTAGCACCTCGTACATTCACGAAGTGCATGGACACGGCTCTCGCTCCCCTGAGAGGTCAGGGGATGCGAATTTTGAACTATTTGGACGATTGGCTGATTCTGGCACAGTCAGAGGAAGAGCTCATCGCTCACAGAACAGTGCTTCTCAGCCACCTGGAAAGCCTGGGTCTCACGGTCAACTGGACCAAGAGCTCATTTCTGCCCAGTCAGTCAACCTCTTTTCTGGGTTTGGAACTGGACTCTGTGGCAATGACGGCCCGCTTGTCGACACAGCACGCACGCTGTATCCGACGCCTGGCCGCGTCGTTCCAGCCGGGCAGCACCGCACCTCTCAAGACATTTCAGAGGATGCTGGGCTGTATGGCCTCAGCTGCAGCAGTACTTCAGCTGGGTCTACTGCGTATACGCCCGCTGCAAAGCTGGTTAAAAGCCCGAGTGCCTCACAGAGCCTGGGCTTCCGGCGGCATTCGAATCAGAGTGACTCAAAGCTGCGTTTTCAGCACTGAAGCCCTGGTTAGCGGCCGACTGGTACCAGCGGGGAGTGACAATGGGTCCGTCTCGTACCGCAAAGTTATCTCGACGGATGTGTCCAACTTAGGTTGGGGCGCTCTTTTCGAGGGCAAACCGGTCTTTGGCCTGTGGTCAGACCAGGAGAAATGCCTCCACATAAACTGTTTGGAGATGATAGCGGTCGAGAACGCGCTCAAGCGCTTCCTCCCACACATACGGGATCACCATGTGCTAGTCCGCTCGGACAACATGTCTGTGGTGTCCTATGTGAACCGGCAGGGCGGTGTCAGATCCAGAAACCTCTGCAAACTGACAGAACGCCTTCTCGTATGGGCTCATCACTCATTGCGCTCGCTGAGAGCCGCGCACGTGCCAGGCCACCTGAACGTCGGCCCAGACAGACTGTCCAGAGACACCATTCCCCCGGGGGAATGGTCTCTGCACCCCCAGACAGTCCAGTCACTCTGGCGCCTGTTTGGCAGGGCAGAAGTCGACCTCTTTGCGTCAAAAGACATGCTCACTGCCCGACGTTCTTCTAAAAAAGCGAGGACGCGCTGGCCCAAACCTGGCCCAGCCTCCCGCTGTATGCTTTCCCCCCGGTCTCCCTGTTACCACAGGTCATCAGGAGGATCAGGGAAATGCATCTTCCAGTGCTCCTCATATTCCCACGATGGGAGAACCAAATCTGGTACCCAGAGCTAGTGAGGCTGTCGCACTTAGCCCCATGGCCGATCCCGGTGAGAAAGGATCTCCTCTCTCAGGCCGGTGGATCGATCTGGCATCCCTATCCAGAGCGTTGGTCTCTGCATGCGTGGATAATCAACGGATACCCGCTGTCCTGCCAGAAGGGGTCGTAAACACGATCACGCAGTCTAGAGCTCCTTCCACGAGAAGGCTCTACGCGTCTAAATGGTCTGTGTTCTCTAAATGGTGCGCTACTAAGAGCTCGGATCCACGCACAACAGCTACAAGAGGCAGGTCCCCTTCCACGCTCAAAGTGTATGTGGCGGCTATTGCAGCGTTCGCGGAGACGACGCGCGGCTGTGCATTAAGAAGGAATGAGCTCATCATCCGTTTCCTCAGAGGAGCTAGACGGATGAATCCCCTGCGGCCCCCCTCGGTTCCTATGTGGGATCTGTCCTTGGTCCTGGAGGCCCTAAAGGCTTTTCCCTTTGAACCGCTTTGCTCTGTGGATTTGAAATACCTTTCGCTCAAAACCGTTTTTCTGATAGCTCTGTCTTCAGTAAAACGCGTGGGTGATCTACATGCGCTATCTGTTAGCCCCGCATGTCTTGAGTTTGGTCCGAATGACTCCAAAGTCATCCTCAAACCGAGACACGGTTACATCCCCAAAGCGATTGGTACCCCCTTTAGAGCGCAAGTCATCTCCCTGTCGGCTCTGCCAACGTCCGATAGCGAGGACAGTGACAACCTCTTATGCCCCGTCAGGGTGCTGAGAGTCTACATCACGCGCTCCGCTGCCTTTAGGTGTTCCGAGCAGCTCTTTGTTTCGTTCGGAGGGTGCACCAAAGGTCTCACCGCCTCGAAACAGAGCCTGTCCAGGTGGATGGTGGACGCGATCGCAGTAGCATACGCCTCCAAACACCTACAGTGCCCCATGGGTATCAGGGCCCACTCCACTAGAGGCATGGCCTCGTCGTGGGCTTGGTCCAGCGGGATTTCCATTCACGATGTTTGTATGGCGGCGGGCTGGGCCTCCCCATCTACATTTGTGAGGTTTTATAACCTGGAAGTTCCTGCCTTGCAGGCCAAACTTCTATCAGTTTAAGTGATACATATGCTCTGCCCAGTTGCTCATGTGCAGACTACGTTCGAGTACTGTTAATATTTCTGGTATATAGCACCAAGGGAAGAATTCTTCTATACACAGACCGGCTATGCCGCGCTGTCTATTTATCCCCATAACGCGTCTGTGTACCTGTGCTGGCCTGTGCCGCTGGCCGCCTGTCCCTCACAGTTGCGCTGGGATTCTTTTATTATCTCTACACATGGACCGTTTCCATTTTCCCCTATGATGTGCTTGTGTACTGTGCTGGCCCGCGCTGCTGGCCGCACTGCCTATATTGATACATAGACCGGCGGTGCCGCTTTATGTTATATGAAGTGCTTGTTACATGTGCTGGCCCGTTTCTCCGACTGGCCACCAGCTCCAGCATGTGGTTTTTCCCCGGTTCCCTGGGATTCATGCACTGGATGCTCGGCGCGCACGGCGTTGACAATGGGTTCCCGTAGCGTAAGCAACTTACGCAATACGAGAGAACCTCTCGTAAGAGAACGTACTCGGTTACCTAATGTAACCTCGGTTCTCTCTAGAAGAGGGAACAAGTATTGCGTAACCTGCCGTGTCGCGCCACGAGCTTTTGCGCTGCAGACTGTGAAAACCAGATTCTCAGCCTGTGAGCCTTCCTTATATACACGCTGGCCACACCCATCCTGATGGTTAGAGGGGTGTGGAGGGCGCGATGTCACACGGAGCTCACTGATAGGCTGCAGCAGTTGCTGCTGAGGCAGCCAATGAGCACGCTAATGTAGCCTGCCATGGTCTGCCGGCTGCCGCACTGGGTTGACAATGAATACAAAATTAAGGATAATTTTTTGGCTTCAGATCTCGAGAAAAGACAACTTTCCCGTAGCGTAAGCAACTTACGCAATACTCGTTCCCTCTTCTAGAGAGAACCGAGGTTACATTAGGTAACCGAGTACGATCACTTGCATTGCAAGTGACTCAGCTTCCCAGCGGGCACCTTGATGTCAAAATTACGTCAAGAAATAGGTCAAAAATGAAAGTCATATTGACGTCAAAGTGTCGATGTCAATTTGATGTCAAGATTTTGACCTCTGCTGATGTCATTTTGCCAAACAAAAAGGTGAAATGCATGGCCGTACACTTATTACCAGCTTCACTTAAAACTAACCAGATTTACTTTATTTAAATTCCGGAAGCACATGTGTTGTAGCTAAAAAAGCCATGAGAAAATGAGTTCAGATGATGTTGGCTGTTTAGTGATGATGATGAAGATATCATCATGTAATTGCCTGAATCTCTGATCTTATTCAGTGTCTAATGTTTGATTATATAGGACTTGTGATTTTAATGTATTATAAATAGAAGCCATTTAATTTTACAGCATGAGAACAATGTTGTTGTTTTTAATTAATAAAGGATTTTAAAAACATTTAGTGCATTAAACTTTTTCTTCTACATTATTACTTAGCTATCAAGAATCAGTGTATGACTCTTGATAGATTTTGTATTTTCAGTCATCAGATTCATTTACATTGTGACTTAGATTTAATCAACTGAAAACAGTGGCTGTGTGAACCAAATGGCCCACAGTCATATGGCCCATACAGACAAATGGCCCATAGAAACTGATGGGTGTGAAACCACATTGCTCAAGGTAGATTGTAGTATAGATCGATCTCCTGTGGGAGGTCCTCACAGTTTTCCTTTGTTTGTAGCCCTTTTGTCTTCATGTATAAAGTTCTGTCTCAGACACAGAACGTTGGGTTAAGATTGTTGAAGGGCGACATGCTAACATCGCTGCTGAAGGACTGCTACACTACAAACCTTCAATAAATTCTTCTCCCCACAAGAACTCTGGTCAAGCTTACTTATTTTATGTATTGGAGAAATCTAATACATTGGCGAGCCACCCAAACGACTGCTCGGCCAAATACACCAAAATCTAACACTCTCAACAATGGTGACAATCAATGAAATGCTTCATGCTGCAGTGCATGCTGGGTAACACCAATCAAAATTCACCCATATCTCCCAGCATGCATTGCGGCATTAATAGATTATGCAGCTGGAGTTGATCTGATTATCTGGATATTGTTTGATTGTCACCATTGTTGAGATTCATATGCTGTTTCTTGATGTCTGTGTGTGTCTAAGTAATGTCATAGATGAAAGCTTTTTGTGCACTAAATAGTTATTAAAAACCAAGTATATTATTTGATAAACAACACTGCTAGATATGCTGTAGAATCAAATGACTTCTATTATGAATAAAACAAGTCCTATATAATCAAAGCATTAGACACTGAATTAGATCAGGGATTCAGGCAATTACATGATGATATAATCATCATCATCAATAAACAGCAAACATCTCCTGATCTCATGGATTTTTTAGCTACAACAACTGTGTTTTATAAACACACAGTTATAGCAGCCAGAGATTTTTTTTTATATATTAAAGAGTCAAGGGTCAAGAGCACAACTAAAGCAAATGCTAACCACCATCATGGTGACTTTAAAATACAACTATTGATTTCATTAAAATGGAAATTAAATAAAGTAAATCTGGTTAGTTTTAAGTGAAGCTGGTAATAAGTGTACGGCCATGCATTTCACCTTTTTGTTTGGTTTATTCCAACCAAAATTCAACGACTGCCTAACGTTGGAGCTTGACGTCAAACAAACATTGGATTTAGACGTCAACCCGACTTTTATTTTCAACCAAAATCCAACGACTGACCGATGCTGTAGTCTATATCCTGTGCCTGCTGGGATCAACATAATGACATCTTGACGTCAAATAAATGTTGAATTGACATCAAAATAACATCAAAATGAGGGTGAAATGAAGGTCAAAATATTGACATCAAATTGACATCAACACTTTGACGTCAATATGACTTTCATTTAAAGCTTCTGTGTTGACTTTTATCATTAGAAAGCTGAAGACACAATAATCTGATGTTACTATGATAAAAAAACAAATGGAGGGAAATGTGAAGTCCAGAGGAAAAGGCTTTACGCGTGCATGAGACGCATTCTTAGCATGCAATCAATGTTCACTGTAACCACAGTCTAGCATTTTAACTTGTTCAAACCACTCTTTATCTCCTCAGGCGTTTGGGTGATATAGTGAGTCAGCAAAACAGTTTCTGAGCAGCATTTGGGCATTAAAGAATTATTCCTTTCTACCAACCAAAGACAATAACAAACCTTTTTAGTAGCTTTATTGCTATTCTTTAATCCAGCAAGAGTCACAGGGTTAAATATTATATGATCGCTTTTGATCCTTAAGTGGATGTGCGTTTTTATGTTTTCTGACACATATGGTCTAATATGGTATAATGTTATAGACTGTCAGTGATTGTTACATACACTGCATTAACTGTAATGTTCTGTTAGGTTTTTGATTGTTATAATGGCGATGAAGTTCAGAATGAGTTTTCCTCTCATCTTTCTGCTCGTGACTTCTGGTGAGTCACAGTTATTTAAAGGGTGCTATAAGCAATTTTTTTTGTGTTTTTAAATCATGCATTAACTTAATAAAGTAGATGTTTAATCAAGTATCCCCGGTCCACCAGTCAGAAACAGTTTCAGTCTGTCAGTTATTTTGCATGTTACTAAATGGCTGAAATTGCTTAAAGCACCGTTAAATGGTTGGTGTTTGTTTTTCACAGTTCTGTGTCAGCGTGATCATTTCTGCTTTCTACAACAGCAACACCCTCAGAGAGAGAGAGAGAGAGAGAGAGAGAGAGAGAGAGAGAGAGAGAGAGAGAGAGAGAGAGAGAGAGAGAGTGTGTGTGTGTGTGTGCGCGTGTGCGTGTGTCATCTCTTCAGCAGCAAATTGTTCATATTATTGAGTTTCATTTACAAATAACTCAAGATTTGCTACTTATCTCTATTTTGTGTTGCAGGAGTTTTTGGAGAAGACTGGAATGTGACTTATGAAACTAAGTCAATATATGCTCTGTTTGATACCATAGACTGTAAAGTCCTATTACGAACTGTGTATTTAAAAACTAATTTTAAGCTAATTGTAATATGCTAATCCTTTTAAAAGTCATATTTTAAATATCACATTAATCGTTCAAATATTTAACTCTTGCTGAGCTTAAAGCTGCCGTCGGCAACTTTTTTTTTTTATCATATTCAGTGAAATCGACACTATAAATAATGTGGTTTTAGAAAAAACCCTGAGCTTCTAACTCCACCTGGAGCGTGTTATTTGTTTTGCAAAAATCCACCGCTCCCAGATCATCGGGTACAATCAGCGCGGGGGGGGATGGGGGGGTGAGATCTGACTGTCAATCACAGGACGTGCACACGCCACAGATCCCCCCCTCCCTCGTCGCGCCGACTCGCGCACGTTACAATCACATTCACACGACACGCCTGAAGTTCGCCTGAGATTGTATGAAGCGTGATGGCGGAGAGAAAATCTATTAAAGGAGAACTCCGGTCAATTTTAACATTGAGCTCATTTTTTTGTACATTTGGAGTGCTGTCAATACAGAGAACAACGACAAAAATCGGTGTTGCCTACACCGAGTTATTCTATTTTTAAAATTTGCACCCTGTTGACTTCAATGGGGCAAGTACTAAACCTGCTTTTAGGCTCTTAACATCCTTGATGTGTCATTACAAGTGCACAGAAAATGTGAGTGATTCCTTCTGAGTGAACACGAGTGAATCTGACTGCAGTAGATGTGAAAGATATGTATAAAAATGATGTTATTTAAAGGGCACCTATTATGCCCCTTTTTAGAAGATGTAATATTGGTCTTGGGTGTCCCCAGAATGCATTTGTGAAGTTTCAGCTAAAAATACCCCACAGTTAATTTATTATAACCATTTGAAAATGTCATTTTTGGGGCCTGTTTTAAAAAGAGCTGTTCTGTGTGTACCACTTTAAATGTAAATGAGCTGCATATCCCCGCCCTGCTGCTGGACCTAGATGATGAAGAGAGTCTGGCACAGAATAAACGCGAATGAGAATAGACTAAACGTCTCGGAATGGTTATTTGATACATTTATGTAACGTTACTTACAAAGTTTTAATCGCGTCCCCTTTGCCATTATGGATGTGCAACACACACACACACACACACACACGAACTGTGATAACGTTCGCGCAATTTTTTGAAACTACACACACACACACTACTGTGATAACGTTTGCTAAGTACAAACGATTTATTTATTTATTTCTTAAGGGGAGGGAGATAGACGTTTATATAGCCTACTGTCTATGGAGATAGAGCAGACCTTAATTTATTTACATTTGTAATTGCTGCAAAAAAAATGCCTACGTGACATAAAACTGTCTGACGTTGTTTGTTGAGACATCCTATGACGACGACAATAAATAGCTTTAGACGCATTTGTTGTTGAACTGGCTGACATCGATTGAAATGACTATTTGCTCAAAAATCATAAAATACACTTACTTCTTCTGGAGGTGACGTTGGATCGCGAACTGTAGGCAACGATCCACACTTGAGGATTAACTTTGACCCTCGTTCACTAAACAGTCAGTCAGAACATGATTCTTGTATTTAGGAAGTTTAAGTGGCGCCTTTTCTTCATAAATAAAATCCATCCGCTGCGTTTTCAGTGGCTCTGATGTCAGTGAAGACTAGTATGTCCATTCTTACATCCCACAACAGAACACCTACACTTCTTAGGAGACATTACCGGCTGTCGTTGAAACAATGGAGGATGCAGATCACCGAGGGCGGGGTCTATGCCAAAACCAGATGTCAATCAAATCACGTCGGCGGGGCTTAGCTCATTTCTACGTCACAATGAGGGAAATCTAGAACAGGGTGTTCTGAGAGAGTGCTTATGATTTATTGAGATAGTAAAAAAACTACTGGGTGGATTTTTATCATTCTAGGGTGGTTTTGCTCACACACTGCCAACACACATTTATGTTCAAACACCATGTAAAAGTGAATTTTGCATAATAGGTGCCCTTTAAGCCAGCGCAAATACCTGTTTACATCCTGTTTTTCGGTTGAAGTCCAAAGTAGTCGATTGCCGAGTTCACGCGCATAGGTTTAGTTACCTATGATCACGCGCGTGAACTCGGCAATCGATTCTACTCACAGAAAATCAGGTACACACGCGCACTGACGAGCACGACCTCGATGGGAGGGTGCTCGCTGTTAGTGGGGGAGGGGCATGAGAGTTGTAAACATTAAAAATTTTGGCTAAGTCGACCCAATTTTCCAGACTTGCCGACTGCAGCTTTAATAACCCTACATGTCCATGATGATAATATTATCATCTGAGCATATTTTTCTCATGATTATTTCTGCTGTTTATACACATTTATAGCAATCAGAGAAAACTAATGTTAAAGAGTCAAGAGCCCAAATAAAGCTGACACTAATCATGATTCTGGTGACTTTAAATGAAACATTCAATGAATCTTCAACACCAAAACCTGTTAATTCTCAATAAGAGCTTCTGTAGAGTCTGACAGAAATAAAGTTAATCTGGTTATTAATAACAAGTGAAAGCAGCATTTGAAAAAGACATTGAAAAAGAGGCATGATGTGATTGGCTGCCAAAAAACACCCGTTAATCTTTAAGTTCTCTTACGAGAGGTTCTCTCGTATTGCGTAAGTTGCTTACGCTACGGGTAGAGTTGTCTTTTCTCGAGATCTGAAGCCAAAAATGATCCTTAATTTTGTATTTATTGTCAGCGCAGTGCGGCAGACAGCAGACAGGCTCCACGTGCCTTGCTCGCCAGAATGGGTGTGGCTAGCGTGTATAAAAGAGGGGCTCACAGGCTGGAATTCTGATTTTCATGTCTTCAGTGAAGCTCTTCGCATCGCTGGATCTTGAGAGCCGCCGCCGCCATTTAATTCAGCAACCAGCAAGCCTAGGAAGCATCTGAAGAAGCCAGCCGTCTTCGCCGCCTTCAGCCATCCGTGCCTGCTACGCGGCGACATATCCTTTTTCTGCTGTGTGTGTTCGCCTCGCGACACACACTTTCTTTCTCCTAAAAGAGCGTGAGGTGTTTTTAAAAAAATGCCTAATTTTTCCTGTGGCTCGTGCCGAGCCCCGCTCAGCAATGGAGACCGCCACGTCATCTGCACTCTCTGCCTGGGCCGCGAACACGCCGCTACCGCACTCTCTTCGGGCGGCTGCCCTGAGTGCGAAGAGCTTTCAATGTTGACCCTGCGGGCTCGACTTGAAGCTTTCAACGACAAAGCTGTCACTCCGCCTGTCCCCGCGGGGCCGCACAGAAAGAAGCGCCGCTCCCAGAGACCACCGGAGACCGTTGTGGCAACGAGAAGCTCACCGGACCCGTTCCCTCGAGCTTCTCTTTCTCCTTCTCCGCCCCCCCTCCCGGCCGCGCAGCCGCCGGCACTTGCCCACGCCACCGCCGCTTCAGGGGATGAGGCAGATGAACGGGAAGAGGACGCCGCCGCTGACAGCTGTTCTATCCTGGCCTCTGACAGCGAGGAATGGTCCACCGCCTCCTCGTCAGTCCAGGAATCCAGCCGTACTCGAGCCGGCAAGGATGCGGAGCTTCTCCGCCTTCTCACCAAGACCGTTGACCAGCTTGGCCTCAAGTGGTCACCGCCTGAAGAACCAGCGCCGAACAGGCTCGACGGCTGCTTTCTCTCCCGCCGCCGCCGAGCACCCGCATCAAGGACAGCACCTTTCCTGCCAGAGCTTCACGCGGAACTCTATAAATCGTGGAACGCTCCATTCTTCGTGAGAGTTTCCTACCATACCTCCGCGGCGCTCTCACTGGTTGACGGCGCCGCCGAGAAGGGATACAATGCCATTCCCGCTGTGGGAGAGGCGGTCGCAGCGCACCTTTGCCCGCCCTCTGGTTGGCGTTCAAAGGCTGCCCTCCCGTCTAAAGCCTGCAGGACTACTTCTGCCCTTGTCAGCCACGCTTTCTCTGCCGCCGGACAAGCTGCATCAGCCCTGCATTCCATGGCAGTGTTACAGATCCTCCAAGCTGATCTCCTCCGTGCGTTAGACGAGAGAGGCTCGGACCCTGTTTCCATAACGGATCTACGCAGCGCGACGGACCTTTCCCTTCGCACCACGAAATCCGCTGCCCAGGCTCTTGGAAGGTGCATGTCATCACTGACCATTACAGAGAGGCACCTCTGGTTGACGCTTGCCGACATGAGGGAAACTGAGCGCAACGTGTTTCTCAACGCCCCGCTCTCCCCCACCGGCCTCTTCGGCCCAGCGGTCAACGGGATCGTAGACAACTTCTTGAAGACCTTTTCCTGCCTCGACGCTCGAGTTCAGCCGCACGCCGTCCACGTGATCAGCCTGCGCAAAGCTCAGCACAGCGTCCAGACCGACCTCCGTCTTCGCAGCGACGACAGGGCGGCCGCCCTAAATTGCGCTCGACCAGCCGCAACAGGCCGCCTCCCTCGCGGGGACCTCGACCTAAGATCGCGCTGAAACCCGAGCCCGCGAAGTCCTCCTAGCAGCACGAGGGAGGAAAAGACGGTTAAGTCCCGCTGTGGCCGGACTACCGTCAAAGCTTCACGCTCTGTCAGTCCCCGTCGTCATGGCTACTGCAGACGCTTATTTCGCAGCCAACGAGCCGGTAAATCTACCCGCTCGCCTGCACACAACCGCCGTTTTCACAGCGACCCAGAGAAATCTCAAAAAGAGCTTAGTGTCTGGTTATCCGGCTCATGCCGCATGTGTTTCAAGTGTAGAAAATGTGCCCACGTTTCTGTGCTCACCCCTACACACAAGCACTATAAACCCCGTGTCTCTATCAGAGCCCACTCCCATAAAGTGGAAAAAAGCTGCTCGAGTGTTGAATGTAGGTCACGTGTCCACAGTCCCGTGCCCACACCTACCCACTGCCCGCTCTGTTACACGGTCCCTCACTGCCGGTTACTCGCCGTGTGTAAGTCCTGTGCCCGCCCCCGAGCGCTCACACATACTGACAAACACTGCACTCCTGGCGCCGCTTTCGTGCACCGTCCCTCGCACAATATGTTCCCCGTCCAAAGCCACCGGGATGTAAAACGGCCAGCCATCTTTACACCGTGTGTAAAACGGCCAGCCATCTCTGTATGCGAGCCACCGTATTCAAGCACAGAGAGCGCGCGCGCCTCCGAATCAGGTCCCTGAGCCTGTGCATCACGGCTATCGGAACCCGGAGGTCATTCTGCCCTTAGCTGTACATGCGAAAGCATGGGAAGCTATTCCAGGCGTGTCAGAATGGGTGCTGAGCACAGTGAGAGAGGGCTATTCACTGCAGTTTGCTCGCCGTCCCCTGCGCTTTCGAGCGCGAACCAAGACGAGAGTGAATGGGGAAGTAGAACACCTACTTCGTGCAGAAATAGCGAAGCTTCTGAGCAAAGGGGCTATAGAACCGGTACACCCTTCTCTGTGCGAGGCAGGTTTTTACAGCCGTTATTTCCTCGTGCCCAAGAAGGACGGAGCTCTCAGACCAATTTTAGATCTGAGATATTTGAACAAAGCTCTTATGAGAAGACCGTTCAAAATGCTCACAACCAGACAGATTCTCGCGCAGATTCGCCCGAGAGACTGGTTTATTTCCCTCGATCTGAAAGACGCTTACTTTCAGATCCAGATAATACCCCGTCACAGGCCATTCTTGAGATTCGCCTTCGACGGTCAGGTATATCAGTACACCGTCCTGCCGTTCGGCCTGTCTTTAGCACCCCGTACATTCACGAAGTGCATGGACGCGGCTCTTGTTCCCCTGAGAGGTCAGGGCATGCGAATTTTGAACTATCTGGACGATTGGCTGATTCTAGCACAGTCAGAGGAGGAACTTATCTCTCACAGAACAGTGCTTCTCAGCCACCTGGAAAGCTTGGGTCTCACGGTCAACTGGACCAAGAGCTCGTTACTGCCCAGTCAGTCAACCTCTTTTCTGGGCTTGGAACTAGACTCTGTGGCAATGACGGCCCGGCTGTCGATACAGCAGTGCTTCAGCTGGGTCTGCTACATATGCGCCCTCTACAACGCTGGTTGAACGCTCGTGTGCCTCACCGAGCCTGGGCGTCCAGCGGCATACGAATCAGAGTGACTCAGAGCTGCGTTTCAGCACTGAGACCCTGGTTAGCGGCCGACTGGTACCAGCGGGGAGTGATAATGGGAGCCGTCTCACACCGCAAAGTTATCTCGACAGATGCCTCCAACTTAGGTTGGGGCGCTCTGTTCGAGGGCAAACCGGTCTTTGGCCTGTGGTCAGACCAGGAGAAATGCCTCCATATAAACTGTTTGGAGATGATAGCAGTCGAGAACGCGTTCAAGCACTTCCTCCCACATATACGGGATCACCACGTGCTAGTTCGTTCGGACAACATGTCTGTGGTGTCCTATGTGAACCGACAGGGCGGTGTCAGATCCAGAAATCTCTGCAATCTGACGAAACGCCTTCTAGTGTGGGCTCATCACTCGTTGCGCTCGCTAAAAGCCGCACACGTGCCTGGCCACCTAAATGTCGGTCCAGACAGACTGTCCAGAGACAACATTCCCCCGGGAGAATGGTCCCTGCACCCTCAGACAGTCCAGTTACTGTGGCGCCTGTTCGGCAGGGTGGAAGTCGACTTATTTGCGTCAAAGGACAACGCTCATTGCCCGAGGTTTTTCTCTAAAAGCGAGGACACGCTGGCCCAAACCTGGCCCAGCCGCCCGCTGTATGCTTTCCCTCCGATCTCTCTGTTACCACAGGTAATAAAGAGGATCAGGGAAATGCGCCACTCAGTGCTCCTCATAGCCCCGGGATGGGAGAACCAAATCTGGTACCCAGAGCAAGTGAGGCTATCGCACTCGCCCCCATGGCCGATCCCGGTGAAGAGAGATCTCCTCTCCCAAGCCGGTGGATCGATCTGGCATCCCCATCCAGAGCGCTGGTCTCTGCATGCGTGGATAATCAACGGATACCCGCTGATCTGCCAGAAGGGGTCATAAACACGATCACGCAGTCTAGAGCCCCTTCCATGAGAAGACTCTACGCGTCTAAATGGTAAGTGTTCACTTAATGGTGTGCCACTAGGAGCCTGAATCCACGCACATGCGGGGTCTCGCGGGTGCTCTCCTTCCTACAAGAGCTGTTGGACAAGGGCAGGTCCCCCTCCACTCTCAAAGTATATGTTGCGGTTATCGCAGCGTTCGCTGAGACGACGAGCAGCCATACAATAGGAAGAAATGAGATCATCATCCGCATCCTTAGAGGAGCCAGGAGGATGAACCCTCCGCGGCCATCCTCGGTTCCTATCTGGGATCTTTCTTTGGTCTTAGAGGCCCTGAAAGCTTTCCCCTTTGAACCGTTAGATTCCGTGGATTTGAAATACCTTTCGCTCAAAACCGTTTTTCTGATAGCTCTGGCATCAGTGAAACGCGTGGGGGATTTGCACGCGCTGTCTGTCAGCCCCGTGTGTCTTGAGTTCGGACCTAACGACTCTAAAGTCATCCTCAAACCGAGACACGGTTACGTCCCAAAAGCGATTGGCACTCCCTTTAGGGTGCAGATCATCTCCCTGTTGGCTCTGCCAGCATCCGATAGTGATGATAGTGATAACCTCCTATGCCCCGTCAGCTTTTCATTTCGTTTGGTGGGCGCACCAAGGGTCTCGCCGCCTCGAAACAGAGTCTGTCCAGATGGATAGTGGACGCTATCGCAGCTGCATATGCGTCCAAACAGCTGCAGTGCCCTATGGGCATCAGAGCCCATTCCACTAGAGGCATGGCCTCGTCGTGGGCTTGGTCTAGCGGGATTTCTATTCACGACATATGTATGGCGGCAGGCTGGGCCTCCCCCTCTACATTCGTGAGATTTTATAATTTGGAAGTTCCCACCTTTCAGGCTAAACTGTTATCAGTCTAAGTGAGATGTATGTTCTGTCCATGAAAGTCTCTATATACAGACCAGCGGTTCCGCTCTGTATTTTCCCCATCATGCGCTGGTGTATTAGTGCGGGCCCGCGATGCTTGCCGCCTATTCTTCACGTTGTGGCGCTAGGGCTTTCACTTTCCATACATGGACCGGTGAGGCCGCTCTACATTTCCCTATGGTGTGCTTGTGTACTGTGCTGGCCCGCGTTGCTGGCCGCACTCTCCTCTGGTTTATACACAGGCAGAGCCGCTCTGTACCCTTATGAAGTGCTTATGACATGTGCTGGCCCGCGTTGCTGGCCGCCTGTTCTCCCATGTTATTTTCCCCGGGCTTCCCTGGGACTCATGCAGTGATGCTCGGCGTGCACGGCGTTGACAAGGGGTTCCCGTAGCGTAAGCAACTTACGCAATACGAGAGAACCTCTCGTAAGAGAACGTACTGGGTTACTCTAGAAGAGGGAACGAGTATTGCGTAACCTGCCGTGTCGCGCCACGAGCTTATTCGCTTCAGTCTATGAAAACCAGAATTCCAGCCTGTGAGCCCCTGTTTTATACATGCTAGCCACACCCATTCTGGCGAGCAAGGCACGTGGAGGGCGCGAAGCTCCCTCATTGGACGTCAAGTCACGCGAGGCTCACTGGTAGGCTGCTGCAGTTGCCGCAGGACAGCCAATGAGCACGCTAGTACAGCCTGCTATGGTCTGCTGTCTGCCGCACTGCGTTGACAATAAATACAAAATTAAGGATAATTTTTTACTTCAGATCTCGAGAAAAGACAACTTTACCCATAGCGTAAGCAACTTACGCAATACTCGTTCCCTCTTCTAGAGAGAACCGAGGTTACGTTAGGTAACCGAGTATGTTTTCATGAATTAAGATTTTATTTATTTATTTGAATGTATTGTTTTATTTATTTTAGAGCATTTTATGGGATACCATATAAAATATACTTATAATTTTTTTCATAAACACAAACTCTCCTCCACCCAGTGCTATTCTATCCAGAGTTACATTTTAACACACATTGTGTTAAAAATAGGGCTGGGCGATATGGCCAAAAAAAAATATCACGATAATTTTTTTTAAATCAGTCGATATCGATAATTATCACGATAAAAGTCAAATCTTTATTTCTTTCAAGTTTAAAGGCAGATTTTTGCTCCTAAGTGAAAGTTGTAGAAACCAGAGCGTTAATTGTGGTTTTAAACTACTCTTTATTGTCAGAACATATCAGGACCAACACTTGCCAAACTGGTGAACATTTCACAAATCTGACGTATAGAACATTCAAACATTTGTCATTTTTCCTTAACAAAATAAATATCTTTATTGGACAATTAAATTTCTTAGTTTCTGCATGTGCTAATTTTTATTTGGTAAAATGTAATATTCTGACTGTTTGAGTTTTATTAAACTTAACCATTGGTCATCCAGTATCATGCATTTAGATCATGATAACCACACTATCATGGCAAAATGTAACTTTATGGTTTCTATGGTATTTGTTTGAAAAACAGTAGCCTAAATACATTATTAAATACTGTAATTATATTCCATCAGTCCTTTAATACATCATCTACATTAATAATAATATAATTCAATATGTATATCCCACATTTCATGGTGCAGTTAATATTACTAGGCTAACATCACAGTAAATCCATGGTAAATGATGGGAATTTGTAGACGGAAAAGCCTTCTGCGCACAGTTTTTCTCCTGTTAGTCACACTGTTTCATCTGCCTTTAAACTGGTTTAAATCACTGAGACATTGCGTTCTTCGCTGAATTCAAGCGCTTCTCAGTGGATTTCGTGACCGAGACCGATCAGAGTAAACGCATCGGCTCTAGTGAGCTCGCGCTGCGCTGCCGTTTGGACTTTGAGCCGAGCGGATAAATGGTCCGTGTGGCGCGCGGTTCAAATGGGTTTCGTTCCGCTTTTGGCGCATAAACATTATCGAACATTTATCGAACTCTTGATATCGTTATATCGCGATAATTATCGTTATCGTTTTATCGCCCAGCCCTAGTTAAAAATATACACAACATGTGTCAAAATACCATCAACACATGCTGTGTGTTGTTTTTTAACACATCTCTTTTAAGAGTGAAGAAAGTATTTATAAGAATGTTTTACAAGGTATTAATAAAGCAACACTATGTAGCTTTTCAACCTTCATAATATATTTCCAAGACCCTTGTGATGGTACATCGACTTACAATAGGTTGAATGACACGTCTGCCATAGCCTGACGGGGTCTGTATCGCTTTTACTGGCACTACATAACTTCGGGGTTCGGGTAGTAACCCGAGCACAAAAAGAACTACAAAATTCAACTGCTTCACGGCATATGTCACTTCCCCCACCACTTCCTCAAATTTAGACGTGAGAGGCCAACCAGCGTTTGTTTTCCGGCTTACGTGCGTATGTTTTGTCATGGCCAAAGCAGCAATGGCCAAAAAAAAAAAAGTAAAAAGTAAGCCTATGTCTAAACGCCATACAAGTTTGGTAGGGGCTACATTCTTGCAAGTAAATAATGCATGATTAGATGGACAAAATCACCTTTTAGGCTAATAGCCTAATAATGACTGCAGGCTGATAGTCATCATGTTTGTTTATTTATTTTTCTGGTGAAAGTGTCTTGCCTCAGGCTATAATGCAAATCGATTTTTCAACTTTGCAGATTCATCTATGGTAGCTTGATATTATAATATTGACGATATGGCTATTACCACACAAACATTGAATTGAATTAGCATTCTGTAAAACAGTAGCCAATAAGCTACTATAATGACGCTGGCTTGTAAACGTGAGCTACGCGATCTTTTGGCGTTTGAAAAAAATAATAAAACCCATGAAATTATATTCATGACATGCTGAAATATATGCCACTGTACCTGGGATGAAGACATTTCACACGCAATGCAGGCAGTCTGCCCAAGACGTGAGAACTCCTTCTGCAGAGTTTGGGGGTTTCGGCTTGTCAACAAATGCACGTGTATCCCCTGGTGTAACCATAGGGTGTAACCATGACAGATTTTACGACAGTAGTAGAAGACAATACTGTTTCCCAACTGTAAGGGGAGCCCGAGAGCAAAAGTTACCAGGGCTGCGCTCAGCCCCGACAAAAAGTTGCACAACGTTTTTTAAACAGAAATGGTGATGCGTTGAACACAATGACGCAAGAGTTGCAACTACGGCAGCTGAGAAGGCCATTCTTTATGAAGAATTTTCGGAGCCTGATGAAGTCGGTATAAATATGTGTTTAATACTACAAAATATGCCCGATGTTATCACTTGTATGCTGATGATATTCAGTTGTAGCCTACTGTTCATTCAAAGAGTCAGAGTTAGGTAAATTAACTGATTTATTGGAATGCCTGTCATGCATTAAGACTTGGTTATACAACAATTATTTACAACTGAATACAAAAAAGACTGAAACTTTGATCATTGCTCCAGAACAAAAATTACCCCAAATTAAACAACACCTCTGTTCCTTGGACTCATCCGTCCAGTTGAGCCTAAGAAACCATGGTGTTTTGTTCGACCAATCGATGTCTCTGGATGGTCATTCTAGAATCTAGACAGTTGGTCAGAAACTTTTTCTATCATTTGAGAAATATCTCTAAACTGAGAACAATACTGGCCAAAGCTACCATGGAGATGATCATTCATGCTTTTATTTCCTCACGATTAGATTATTGTAATTCTCTTTTTACTTGTTTTAACAAAGTTTCTCTGAGCCGTCTCCAATTGGTGCAAAACGCAGCAGCCAGGCTATTAACAGGAACCAACAGAAGGGCACACATTACTCCGATTTTATTTATTCTCCACTGGCTTCCAGTAAAATTCAGAATTGATTATTAAATTTTAGATTTAACTTTTAGAGCACTACATGGACAGACCCCCCAATCAGGCCCGGCTGTAGAATGAAATGACTGAGGGGGCATGTGAAATTGTTAAGGGGGCTTAACTTTATACCATCAATGAACAATACACACTGATAACTTGCTTAGTAAAAAAGATAAGCCAGCGTCATTTATTATGCATATATTAACCCTTTCACGCTTAATTTTAATATTCTAACTGACTCCCCATAGTGAATTTTTTCAAGGCTGTTATTTTAGAACGTTCCCCCTTAATGTTTCCATGGCGACGTGTCATATTTGTCACGTGACACACCGCAGCTACAATAACACTGACAGATGTATCGCTTTTATTTCCTTTTCCCTTTTTTTATTCAAAATATTCACAAACTTGCTTACCATGTCATCAACTATCTAATATTACGATTCTCAAAAATGTGTATGTGAGTGTGTTTGGTCATTCAAAAACCTTTATAAATAATCTTGATCTTGATCTATAACGTGAGATGGGCGCCACAATGTGAATGTTTTTTGCGCCGCAGTTCAGAGAATCCTGTGAGTCATCAGTTTCTCCCGAAATACATGCAAGAAAGTGGCCGGTGTCGGTGAACTGTGAGAAGAATAGAGTAAACTATATAGTTACTTCCACTATGTTTGTCTGATATGAATAACACACGTCGGCAAATTATATTTGAATATATTGTTATTGCTGCTTCCACAGACATCAGTGTGTATTTTACAAACTCCAAATGTATTGTTTTACTAGTGCTTATGAGTATTTAAATGTCTGAAACCTAAAATAAACATTATGAGGTTGAAAACACAGCATAGTTGTGATATGACAGCGCTGAACGCGTCCGACTCTGGCTCAGCGCCAGCCAACGCGCGAAAGCAGTTGAATCTGGCAGTTATGTCGTCGCTGAATATTCTAAATCCCATATATGGGACTGTACCACTCAAAAGGTTAAAGATTTAATTTGTAACCATGAATACAAAAATGAAACTGAGGGGGCACAAATCAGATCTGAGGGGGCAATGCCCCCTTTTGCCCCCTCGTGGCGCCGGGCCTGCAGACATGTTGACCCCTTACTCTTCCTTCCGCACTCTTCGTTCCTCAGGTCAAAATCTCCTGATTGTCCCAAAAACCCGCCTTAAAACTCGGGGAGACCACCTTTCAGCAGTTGCTCCCAAACTGTGGAATGCCCTGCCACTGTCGCTGTGTGTGGCCGATTCTGTTGATTCTTTTAAAAAACAGTTGAAGACACTTCTATTCAGTCAAGCTTTCAGTTGACTGAGCTATTATGTTTTATGTTTTGTGATCTCTCTTATTTTTTAAAATAGTTAATTTGCTACATGTAAAGCACTTTGTGATTTTATCTGTGATAGGTGCTATATAAATAAAGTTTAGCCTACTTACTTACTTATTATCCTTTATAGCCTAAGTAATTAAATTAATAAAGGGGCGTTTTGTCCACGAATGGCTTAAATTAACAACTACTAGTCGACTAGAATTTTTTTTAGTTGGAGGCAGCCCTTATTCCACATATTTTCGAACCAGGCTCAGGCCATTCTGGGTTGAGCGAGCGACCCTGCGGAATGAGCGAGCGGAATATTCAGAAATGCGCTCTCCACTCACGAGCTCTGATCGGAACAAACCCGAACTGCTGAACTTGCGCAGAAACATCAAAATAGACATAACCAGCAGCTTTTTAAAATTGTTTTTAAAACTAAACATTTAGAATATTTTAGCACAAATTATGAACTTATTGCTGATTTTTTATAATTCTTGACAAAATTAGAATAGGCCCTAAGTTGTTTGTTTTTTTTTGAAGAAAAGTTTTGGGTGGGCCTGTAACACCGTGCCTGGCGCGAACAAAAAAAGACCCTAATTGACCCATAAGAAACATTTTTTTTTAAAAACAAGCAGGTGATTGGGTATGTGAATTGGCCACCACTTGAAGGAATGTAAAGGAAACTAGTGGCTCTCTCAATGTGTGTATGCCAGTTCACCGTAGTTGCGTGTGGACCATGTATGGCACTAAATACATTTTTAGGGGGGGCCTCACACAAAGAGCAGCCTAGGGGCCCCTGACCACCTTAATCCGCCCCTGGCCGTAGTGATTCGGGATAAGACAAAAACCCGGTTTGGAAAATCGATTCATGATGCACTTGTTCATTATATAAATATTGTAAATTTTGACCACAAAAATGTTAGCTTTAAATACCAAGTTCGTTACATAAATATTTGTATTCACATTGATTTCGTACACTATGAAAAAAAAAGTATTACATTTTTCAACAAAATCTTTGATATAATGACCTTGATATATTTTTCTTGCACCTTGAAAACATTTGAGTTTAAATGTAACATTGTTTTCATATATTTAACAAAAAAATATTGTAGCCAGTGTTGTTATTGTAAACTAAAAAGTTTGGTGATAGATTTGGGGTATTTAAAATAAAGCAGAAATAAAATACAATTAAATAGATGAAAAACTCAAATAAACAAGAAATAAGTTAAAATTACCTTAACTAAGACTAAAGCTATATAGAAAAAGTAATATTAAAATAACAATTTATTTTTAAAGCATTAAAATATCAAATTATCTGATATTTTTAGAGAGTTTCTGACCTTGACAGTCTGCAGGGGTCTTTGTGATGTCATTTCCCTTTTTTTGTTATACCACCAACACATGTTTTACTTTAAGGCCCACAAAAATATATAAAATACAGATTCAGAAATTAAAAACATGGTAATCTTAGAAGTATAGCTGCATTTTAAATACATCAAGGTTATATTTATCAGAGATGTGTGTGTGATCATAAATATCTCTTTCTATAGGATAGTAGTGGACTGAAATTATGGAAAAGAAGATGGTTTGTCCTCTCTAATTTCTGCCTGTATTATTATAAAGGTAAAACCATGTTATTGTTTAATATATAAATTATCTAAGTGCATTAATTTTCCATTTCAAAAATACTTATTCCCTGAAAGAAACGCCCAGACCGCAACAAAACTGACCAGGGTGCAGACAGAACCGACTCTACTTGATCATGAGATGGCGGGAATTAAAATGAAGACACTGAGAGGAAGACATGGGAGCAGACCAAGGTAAATGATCTGAGATGCTTCACAATTAAACTATATGATTGACCTTTAAAGGGTCTTGATGACTTTTTCTCCTTCAGTAAATGTCTTTAACTTGCTATAAAGGGAACTTAAAGGTCCCGTATTATGCCCCTTTTCACAAGATGTAAAATAAGTCTCTGATGTCCCCAGAGTGTGTATGTGAAGTTTCAGCTCAAAATACCCAACAGATCATTTTTTACAGCATGTTTAAATTGACATTTTTTGGGGCTCAGAAAAACGCGCTGTTTTAGTGTGTGCCCTTTAAATGCAAATGAGGTGCTGCTGGACGACCCAGGGGGCGGAGCTTCATGAGCTCGCACTCAGTCTGTCAGGACAAATTCATCTCACGGAATGATGATAATATCAGAAACTCTCAGTAACGGTGTTCAGTTCGTGTCGGACAATAATGCCTACAGAGTCAGAGTGCTTGTATAGAGATGGAACAGGTATAGTTTAGTAGTTTAATTACGGTTATTATAACGTATTTGTCATCTGCTTGTATGTATCCATTATTTATTAATAGCCTACAAGTCTGCTGTTTCGGACCAGGTCCGAATGATGATCAAACATGTACTGATGAGTTTAATAAAGTTTATTGTACATCACACAAAAGATGAAGCGTCAGTTTTACTTCAGAAAATCACCGTAAGAGCTGAGTAAACACAGTAGGCTAAGTTATAAGAAGTGCGCAAGTAGCCAGTAGAGTTGAGAGAGCATTCCTGTGGGCGGAGGTTAGTCAAAAAACGGTTCTAGTGACATCATTAAAGAAGGAAGTAGAGGGATGTAGTCCAAACGAGCCGTTCACTGTAGTCGACTTCTGTTAAATAAAATATCTTGCTTGGCATTGAACTTTAAGCTTTATAATTTTACAGATATTATTTATGCTCTAACAGCAACATTACACACTAACTAAAGTTTGAAACATGGGATCACGAAGAACGGGACCTTTAAGACTTTTCTAGCATTTTTTAAGTTAGTCAAGGTCCATCAAGGTTTCTTGTGACATAACAGTTGTAATTTTGTTTTAAATGACTTGTTCTACCTCTTTCTGAATTAACCAGGCTGTTTTTGCTAATGTATTCATAAGAATTAAAGGGTACATAACATGCACAGTTTCACCTAATCTCATGTTAATCTTGAGTACCTATAGAGTAGTAGTGCATCCTTAATATCTCAAAAAAGTGTTTAGTTTTATTAAATTTATAAAAGAAAAATACAGCTTTCCGATTCTCTCCAGAAAAAGCCGAGGTCCTGGAGGCGGAGCTATAGAGTCAAGCGGTAGTGCTTGATTTCCAGCAAAAGACAGAAATCTGATCCAGTTGTACTTACATGAATGGGGTCTTTTATCACTGGGACCGCTCCACGTTTTAATAGCAAACGATTTGCAAATCCAGCGTCGACCTGAGCCTTGTTAATAAAACATTCGTCACTGAAATGGCCAGAACACACAACCGCACTTCCTACACTCCGTTGCTGCCCCGGAAAAACAAACTGCATCCACTGTTCCTGTAACACTGGGTTCTTTGGAAAGCTGGACACGGTAAGCTTACCCTCACATCCAAAAACACACTTTTTTGGAGACATTCTTGAACAAATCCTATGCAGCGCTGGCTGCCGATGATTTCCTGTTGAAGCGCGTTGATGTGCGCGGTCTCGTTCTCCTCTGGTCGACGTGCGCGCGGGCGCGCTTTTCCGAGAGAAATGCTCAAATAAGGAGTTCCACTCTTATCTACGTCATTAGATCCACGATAAAAAAAAAACCAGCCGAAACTTGTACCAACCCGGAAGTAAGATTTTCAGCACAGAAATTCTCCGTTATTCGTCCAAAATAGTTTTTAAAAACTTTGCCCATGTTTAACATGAGAATCCATCTCTTTAACACTGTAAACAACTCTGAATACATGAAACACCATGGTACCCCCCCTTTAATGTACATAGATCGGTGTTTCTCAACTGGTGGGTTGCAACCTAAAAATATGAGTCTGGTCTGATGGGCCGTGAACAGCAGGGGAAAACAATGCAAAATACAATTCATAAAACGCAACCAGGCTTATTGCATATTATTGGGTCTATGCACTTTTTTTTTTTTTTTTGGTTGGTTGGTAGGTATTGTGTTGGGACACCACTTGATATCCAATGTAAAATCTAGGCCATTAAGCAAAACCAGCTGAGAACCACTAATCTAAATGGGATGAGTGAACATGCTTTAATATCTTCCATTTGGTCAGTCCCATCCTTCAATAACAGCCTCTTGGCAATCCAAGCAATACATTGTGACAGATTTTCAGAACAATCCGTGCAGAAATGCCACTTAAATCGTTAAGATCAGCTCTCTGTTTCTCTCTATCAGCACGGCTGAAGTGAATGAGCAATCTCCGAGTTTGATAAATGCAGATGAAGAACATCTTTCCTTCCACCACCCGAAAGCAGCCTCTATTTCCCAGAGATCCATGGGCAGAGCGGACGTCTGGCCCTTTGATAACTGCTCGAGCGCCCCGTCACCATACATCTACACAGAGAGAGGACATGTGCCCGATCAGGTGAAAATAAGGAATAAACACTTGTGTGCCAATACGGTCCTATTCAAAATGTCTATAGACAATACAAAACCTTTTCCACAATACAACAATGCTCTCTTTAATGCGATTTGAGAAAGCAAAATGCATGATTTTTTTTCTTTTTTTTTACTTAAGTCTTTTCCTTTTCAATATCACAAGAACTGTTAATGTCATGATTTCATGAAATTGAGATCAACTATCAGAATATTTCGGTGAAGGTTTTTGGAATTTATCTGATGGTTTTCATATAGTTTTGTTTGCATATGTTTGTGGTTTAATAATGTGATGTTGGAACTTTATATGAGTGCAGACTTCCATTCCTCAAGCCATGAGTCTGTGTTTCTCACGATGCACCGCCTGCATGTGAACACCAGACAGCAGCAGTGGATCAGATTATGAATTATCTGAACAATCATATACAGTGACATCAGTAGAAGTGAAGGTTTTCTGAGGTTGGAGAGTCGAGTAAAGGACATAAACTAGATAATCCAGTGCAGGTGTTTATGAGAGATGAGTGAATATATCATGTTGTCATAAACACATTACCAAAAGAAAAAAGAAATAATGGTAGGCCTACCTTTTTGCAAGAAAACAGTCAATAGACTGAAATTAAGTAATATAGAGCCAAAACACCTGCAATCTGAGATATTTACCAATGAAGCTCTTTTCAAATGGCCGATATGCTCCTTTATTAGGTCTGTGCTGTTGTTCTGAAAAAGCTGTAGTGTACTTATAATAATATAATATATAATAATGTCCGAGGAGCAAAAAGATAATCATGTAACAGCGTTTTCTTCATTGTCTTTCTTTTTTTTCCAGGACAAAATATTAATCAAAATATCAACATAACTGTGAATCCTTTAGAGGTCCTGTGCAGGTGTACTTCAGTAAAAATTCACATTTTTTCCCAAATTAAAAATATAAAAAATGTAATAAAAAATTGTTTAACATTAAAAGCTTTGTACACTGTGAATATGCTGTTATTACTCATAGTTATCTTGCACGACTAGCACATTTCCACTGGTCTCATATTTGATGTTCCAGTCAAACACGTTTCTAATCGCCACATTGATTATATGAGAAAGTTTCTTATTATTACTACAAGTTATTATTACAAGAAAATAAGTTATTATAATGAGAAACCAAGTCATTATTACGGGAAATTTTTTATTAATTTTCTCCTGTTAGAATGATTTCTGAAGGATCATGTGACACTGAAGACTGGAGTAATGATGCTGAAAATTCAGCTTTGATCACAGGAATAAATTATATTTTAAAAGTAAATTAAGATAATACCATTATTTTAAATTGTAATAATATTTCACAATATTAGTTTTTTTTTCTGTATTTTTGATCAAATAAATGCAGCCTCGATGAGCATAAGAGACTTCTTTCAAAAACATTAAAAATAGTGTCCAAACGTTTGACTGGTACTGTAAAATGCAAATTGAACACATAGACCACTAAAACCCCTTTTTCAACATTCAGCTCTTTCTTCCAAATGATGCACAGACACTGTAGTTGTGATGCTGAGAATTTATTGGTTAGCCTTCACAGCTTTGTAACTCATTAAAACAGATCATAAAGACTGACACAACTGTGTGAGGAATCAGATCTGCATCACTTATTTTCAACCACTATAACATTTCCTCTGGTCTCATATTTGACGGTGTTCCAGTCAATCACGTTTCCCTTCGTCGGAAACCATTCCTGGTTTAAATGCAACGCCTTGATCTGACGGCTTAGGAGAACATGATCCCACATGCACACATCTGTAATTTCACCTACAAAGCTCTGCTCTGCTTCAAAGGCACCCACATCTGAATCAGGGTCCTGGCCGAGCAGAACGGTGCCGCCAGGACTAACTGAGTGACCTTTCCTAAAGAGCTGGAACACACTGCGCCGTCCATCCACCCAAAAAGCAGCAAGCCCAGTCACAGAGTCCCAGGTGATGCACAGGTGAGTCTGGAACGTGGAGAGAGGAGGCAGGTGGAAAAGCGCTCCGGCGCCACTGAGGTAGAAGGACAATCGGCCATCCTTCTCCCTCCAAACATTGAGAGCATCATAGCCAGGTGTGCGGTAGGCGAAGAGAATGATCTCCCTCTCGCCCTGGAGCTCCATCGCCACACGCATGCAGAGAGTAAACGCTGAGAGACTCAGTGGCTTTTCAGGAGTGAGTTTAACAAAGCTTGAATCCGTCTGGGTTGGAAACAGAAGCACTTTACCACCAAGACCCACTGCAAGACAAAACACAAAATAAACCATCTTTTACTAGACACACAAAATCCTGCTCATACCAATCTGTGAAACTTAATAATGTAAAAAGTGCTACCTTCAGTTGCCACTGCTTTCAGAGAAAGCAGACAGAAAAATAAAAGCAACATCTTGCAGGTCTGAAGGAAAAAAAGTGCAAAGGAAAATCCATTACTCCTTTTAGCAGACAAATTCTTCACGGTTTCATTGTTTTTAATATTAAATTACAACAGTTTATCACTACTAAGTGTTCAATCACATAAAAGAGACACAAAAGGTTCAAGCAACAAGTACTTACGATGTTCAACAGGTGTTATCAGAGAGAAGATCAGGTCAGGTCAGGTCAGATGTTTGTCTCACAGATGGTTGTGACTAGAAGTGTCTCGAGTATTTATTTGCAGATTGGGTTCAGCCCAGATTCACGTACAGGCCTCCCAGTCATCTTTTTTATTATTATGCTTTACTGAATGTAGTTTTCCATTTGCAGAATACTGTTATGGATTAATTTAATGAGAGACTACATGAAGCATGTACACTTTATTTACACTATAGAATAACACCACAGGACTGCAGAAAAGCTAGAAGTTTATTTAAATGATGAAAAACAGATTTCAGAAATAGCATATTCACATAAATTGTAATCCAAAAATCTTAGCCTTGTTTTTTTTTTTTTTCTCAATGTAATGCTAGCATTTCCCTATAATGACTTACCAGATCAATACAATCATGTTTTATGACAAATACATTTCATAGCATATAGAGATATCATATTCACTTAGTCATTTTTGAGATCTCTTCCAAAACTAGAGACGACAAATGTCTCCCAGCAAACAAACAAAAAAAAAAATTATCTACCAGCATCTTTTTCTTAGAAAAAAAGCAGACTTTAGAAAAAGTCTCCATTTGCTCTGTTTCCATGTACATCTCATTGCTGTCCAGGAGAAGAATCTGAGATATTAGATCGATTTGATTTGTGATTTTTCAGTCCTTTACTGGCAGAGATGAAGCTAAATGTCACTTTACAGACATCAGAAGAGAAAGAGAGAGTGTGAGCTGAGAGTGAAGCGGGGAAAAGAAACAGAGGATTCAGTGTTAAAGGGATGAAAGAGGGATTGAGCCTCCGCAGGGTCTGTGCTGAGCGTTTGTTTCTCAGAGGGAGAGATGCTGAAAACACCATGACGCTGGAAGTTGCTGTCGGGTACCGAAAACAGACCAGGTACAAGAAATCACTTTATTCTTTTCTTTCATCTACTACACTTAATATTATGTATAGTTTGTAGTTGTTTTGTTGTGCTTGTGTTCTTATTATTTAACCAATGTACTAAACACTGTTAATGAAAATATTATTTATCATAGTATAGCAATCTTTATGGCTTGGCAACAGAAATCAGAGGTTTTTTTGCCGTATGTGTTAGTTTTTTAAAATCTGAACCCCCCAAAAATGTAATAAATTATATTAATAATCAATTTTAAAAAAGGTTTTAGGTCAGTGTATTTTTTGTTCAGCAGGGACACATTAAAATGATCTTAAGTGACCATAAAACATTCTATTTTAACATAAAACAGATGTATTTTTCAAGTAAATGCTGTTATTTTGAACTTTTTATGTATCAAAGAATCCTGAAATACATGCAACACTGTTTCCACAAAAATATGAAGCAGTACAACATTGATAATATATATAAAAAAAAAAAAAAAACTCCTAATCATATTCACAACATGACTGGAACATGACACAAATAGTAGTGTCTCTGGCTGTCTGAATTCACTCAAATGTGGAATTCAGTGCGAGTGAGTGCAGACACACGTAATGCAGGTGTACAGTAATGACTTTGATGCATATTTTGTCTGATTAGCCTTACAATTCTCATTTTGCTGTCCTGTGTCTGTTTCTATAAAGACCGCTACTGTTGATGGTCTCTTGCTGCCGAGCTGATGCTTATATCGGAACGATAGCGAGCAACTCGTGCATATAATTACTGACATCATCTGAACACAAATTTCAGATTTCTTTACTTACAAAATGACAGTACAGTCTGGATCTGAAAAATTATTTGGCAGCAAACGTAGAATCGTGAAAACTAATTTCTGCAGTAAACCCCAGGTGTTCTATGAGAGATCTTTTCAACTTTACTACATACAATAAAGTTTTATCCAGACACGGCACAATAACAGTGGTATCGCACCCTTTCCACAAACATTAACTATATTAAACAACAAATAAACTCTGGTTGACTGTTTTTGTGCCATTCATGCCAATAAATTCGTTAAACATCATCAAGACAAGTTGGGGGTTACCCAAACTTTAAGAAGTTATTAACGATGATTTTTAAGAACATTCTCTTTCAGGAATGTAAATCGTTCTTTAGAACAATGTTTAGAAAAAGATAAATATTTTAATGAATGTTTTAATACAAAATATTCTTATCTTTATTCTTAAGTTAGAAAATAATAAAATAATAAAATTCATCCTAACTGCCATTTTTTTCAAGAATGTTTTGTCAACCCCTGATTATGAAATTATATAGGCCTAATGTGCAATAATAATCCTTATCACAAAACTTTCTAAATAACTCTATCTTTACAGTTCACACAAGCTCAAATGTTGTGATCATCCTGTCTAGCCCAGCAGTGAGCATTGCTCAATAAGCGACTGTTGTTTCGTTCATGAGGCCTCTAACAGTTCATGCTTTGTTTTGCACAGACTCTATTTGTATGTGTGCTGCACAACAGACATTATGCAACAATTTTACAGACACTCACACACACTCCTACACCTTGAATACTCAGTGTCCACATCCACATTCTTGCATTACTTGACTGTACAAATATTTAAAACAGAAAAATGCTACAGTAAAAACTTGTTCATTGTTAAAGTACATGTTGCCAGCAACTACAAAGCAACACACTCACAACCACTTAAAACACCACAGAAACTGCATAGCAACACTGACAACTAGAGCTGCATGATTCTGCAACCCAGCAACCGCTTATAGCGACACACACAACCACTCGGAACACCCCAGCAACCACTTATAGCGACACACTCACAACCACTCAGAACACCCCAGCAACCGCTTGTAGCGACACACTCACAACCACTCAGAACACCCCAGCAACCGCTTGTAGCGACACACTCACAACCACTCAGAACAACCCAGCAACCGCTTATAGCGACACACTCACAACCAATCAGAACACCCCAGCAACCGCTTGTAGCGACACACTCACAACCACTCAGAACACCCCAGCAACCGCTTGTAGCGACACACTCACAACCACTCAGAACACCCCAGCAACCGCTTGTAGCGACACACTCATAACCACTCAGAACACCCCAGCAACCGCTTGTAGCGACACACTCACAACCACTCAGAACACCCCAGCAACCGCTTGTAGCGACACACTCACAACCACTCAGAACACCCCAGCAACCGCTTGTAGCGACACACTCACAACCACTCAGAACACCCCAGCAACCGCTTGTAGCGACACACTCACAACCACTCAGAACAACCCAGCAACCGCTTGTAGCGACACACTCACAACCACTCAGAACAACCCAGCAACCGCTTGTAGCAACACACTCACAACCACTCAGAACAACCCAGCAACCGCTTGTAGCGACACACTCACAACCACTCAGAACAACCCAGCAACCGCTTGTAGCGACACACTCACAACCACTCAGAACAACCCAGCAACCGCTTGTAGCGACACACTCACAACCAATCAGAACAACCCAGCAACCACTTATAGCGACACTCACAACCACTCAGAACAACCCAGCAACCATAGCAACACACTCACAACCACTCAGAACAACCCAGCAACCGCTTGTAGCAACACACTCACAACCACTCAGAACACCCCAGCAACCGCTTGTAGCGACACACTCACAACCACTCAGAACAACCCAGCAACCGCTTGTAGCGACACACTCACAACCACTCAGAACAACCCAGCAACCGCTTGTAGCGACACACTCACAACCAATCAGAACAACCCAGCAACCACTTATAGCGACACTCACAACCACTCAGAACAACCCAGCAACCATAGCAACACACTCACAACCACTCAGAACAACCCAGCAACCACTTATAGCGACACTCACAACCACTCAGAACAACCCAGCAACCATAGCAACACACTCACAACCACTCAGAACAACCCAGCAACCGCTTATAGCGACACACTCACAACCACTCAGAACAAGTCAAGTCATGTCAACTTTATTTATATAGCGCTTTTCACAATGCAGATTGTATCAAAGCAGCTTCACAAAATAAAATAGTACATCAGTGTTTGTTTCTAGTGTAAAACGTCCACGTTTGGTAATGCTGATCAATAGTATTGTTGATTGATTGATTAAATTAAGTATCCCCAACTGAGCAAGCCAAAGGCAACAGTGGCAAGGAACCGAAAAACTCCATCAGGTGACCTAATGGAGAAAAGAAAACCTTGGGAGAACCCGGGCTCAGTCGGGGGCCAGTTCTCCTCTGGCGTTTATGAACTAGAGACCGGATTTAACTGTAAGATTAAAAATATTATATAAATGCCTGGCTGAAGAGATGCGTCTTTAATCTAGTTTTAAACTGGGAGAGCGAGTCTGAGCAACGAACAGTATCCGGAAGGCTATTCCAGAGTTTTGGAGCTAAATGTGAAAATGCTCTCCCTCCTTTTATGGATCTGGATATCCTAGGTATGACCAAAAGCCTCGAATTTAGTGATCTTAAAGAGCGCGATGGATTATAGGGCGATAGAAGATCAGTTAAATAGACTGGAGCTAAGCCGTTTAGGGCTTTATAAGTCAGTAGCAATACCTTGTAATTAATACGGAACTTTATAGGTAACCAATGTAGTGATGATAAAATTGGTGTTATATGGTCAAATTTTCTTGATCTAGTAAGAACTCTAGCGGCGGCATTTTGGACTAACTGTAGCTTGTTTATTGAGGATGCAGGACAACCAGCTAATAAAGCATTACAGTAATCTAGTCTCGAGGTCATGAATGCATGAACTAACTTTTCTGCGTCAGAAACTGATAGCATATTACGTAGCTTAGCAATGTTTCTAAGGTGGAAAAAGGCTGTTTTTGTAACATATGAAATATGATTTTCAAAAGACAGGTTGCAGTCAAGTATAACACCCAGGTCTTTTACTGTAGAGGATAAAGTAACAGGACATCCTACTATGTTAAAGTTGTATTGTGAGAGGTTTTGTGGGCGTTTTTTTTAACCGATAAGTATTACCTCTGTCTTGTCTGGATTTAATAAAAGAAAATTGCGCGTCATCCAATCTTTTATATCTTTAACACACTCTGTCAATTTGGATAATTTAGCGTTTTCATCCGGCCGTGATGAAATATAGATTTGAGTGTCATCAGCATAGCAATGGAAATTAATTCCATGTTTCCTTATAATATTTCCAAGTGGCAGCATATATATTGAGAATAATAGAGGGCCTAACACAGATCCCTGCGGCACTCCATAGTTTACTGGAGTTATGATCGATTTTTCTCCATTTAAATAGACAAAATGGTATCGGTCAGATAGGTATGATCTGAACCAGCTTAATGCTTGTCCTTGAACACCAGTATAATTTTGTAGTCGATCTAAGAGTATTGTATGATCTATAGTATCGAACGCAGCACTAAGATCAAGTAAAACTAGTATTGAGATACAGCCTTGGTCAGAAGCTAAGAGTAAATCATTTGTGATTTTAACGAGCGCAGTTTCAGTGCTATGGTGCGGCCTGAATCCAGACTGAAACTTTTCATAGATGTCATTTTCTTGTAAGAAAGAGCCTAGTTGGGCAGACACCACTTTTTCTAGTATTTTAGACATAAAAGGAAGATTTGAAATTGGTCTATAATTTGCTAGGTTATTTGGGTCTAATTGTGGTTTCTTAATGAGTGGTTTTATAACTGCCAGTTTAAATGTTCTTGGAACATGACCTAAAGTTAAAGACGAGTTAATAATATTGAGGAGAGGCTCTTCCACTACAGGTAACACTTCTTTCAGTAGTTTAGTTGGTATGGGATCTAATAAACATGTTGTTGTTTTAGAGGAAGTGATAAGTTTATTTAACTCTATTTGTTCTACAGTTGTAAAGCACTGTAATTGTTCTTGCGGGGTGATAATCGAGGCTGAGTTTTAAGGCGCGATTGAGGATTGAACGTTTACAATTGTGGTTCTGATGTTTTCTATTTTCTCAGTGAAAAAATTCATGAAATCATTAGGCTACTACTACTAAACTGAAACGGAATATTTTGTTCAGGTGACGCTTGTTTATTTGTTAGTCTAGCCACGGTGTTAAATAAAAACCTAGGATTGTTTTGGTTATTTTCTATTAGATTGCGGAGGTGCTCAGCCCTGGCTACTTTTAGGGCCTTTTTATAACGTGACGTACTGTCTTTCCAAGCGATTCTAAAAACAACCCAGCAACCACTTATAGCAACACTCACAACCACTCAGAACAACCCAGCAACTGCATATAGCAACACACTCACAACCACTCAGAACACCCCAGCAACCACTTATAGCAACACACTCACAACCACTCAGAACAACCCAGCAACCACTTATAGTGACACTCACAACCACTCAGAACAACCCAGCAACCATAGCAACACACTCACAACCACTCAGAACAACCCAGCAACCGCATATACAGTAGCAACACACTCACAACCACTCAGAACAACCCAGCAACCGCTTATAGCAACACACTCACAACCACTCAGAACAACCCAGCAACCGCTTATAGCGACACACTCACAACCACTCAGAACAACCCAGCAACTGCATACAGCAACACACTCACAACCACTCAGAAAACCCCAGCAACCGCTTATAGTGACACTCACAACCACTCAGAACAACCCAGCAACTGTTATATTGACTGTTGCTGCCAGAGTTCATGCAGATCAGATGCACTGAGCAGCAACAACTGTGATCATTCATTCTTCTAATTCTACTCTCTCTCTTTCACGTACTCTGTGAACCCGTCCAGTGGTCAGTCAGGGCAAAACAGCTGTTATGTGTCACTCTAAGTTAAGGGTCAGCAGCACCCAGAATAGCATGAAGACAGACACGTGCAAGACTTCTTGAGCTGTTCTATAAAGTTTGTAAGGATATCGGTCATATCTGGAGCACTTTACTAGCTGAGATCCTTGAGCTGGGTTAGTACTTCATCTGTGCAGTTGAAACTTGTGCATGTAGTGAGCTTCTGAACTAACACCACATGTTGTGACTTACTTGTGTGATTACTTTGTTCTTTGAATGAGAATGCACTTTTCTATTATTGGTGTTTGCCAAGTCAAACAACACTATTACTATTTCTTATACTTATGGTTAGGGTCTTGTTGAAGTCACTAACCCTAAGCACTGAACAGTATGTGCGTTGTCCTGCAGCGTTTGTGCGTCATATATGAATAATTCCTCAAATCGTGTGTCTTGTTGAGGAAAGCTGTGTGTGGCTTAAAATTTCACTTGCAAGAAAGATTAATCAGAGACTTAGGGGTAGAGTCTTTGAATTACCATACCAACACAAAAAACACCACAGCAACTGGATACCAACACACTAACAAGTTACAACCACTCAAAACACCCATAGCAACTGCTTAGCAACACACTAACAACCACTCAGAACACCCCTAGCAACTGCTTAGCAACACACTAACAACCACTCATAACACCCCAGGCAACTGCATAGCAACACACTAACAACTACTCAGAACACCCATAGCAACTGCTTAGCAACACACTTGCAATCACTCACAACACCCCAGCAACTGCATAGCAACACACTAACAACCACTCAGAACACCCATAGCAACTGCTTAGCAACACACTTGCAATCACTCAAAACAACTATAGCAACTGCTGCTTAGCAACACATTAACAAGTTACAACCACTCAAAAGACCCATAGAAACTGCTTAACAACACATTATTAACAATCACTCACAACACCCCAGCAACTGCAGAGCAACACACTAACAAACACTCAGAACACCCCTAGCAACTGCTTAGCAACACACTAGCAATCACTCAAAACAACTATAGCAACTGCTTAGAAACACATTAACATCCACTCAAAACATCCCAGCAACCAAATTGAAAAATCACTCAAAACCTCCCAGAACACCTCTGCAACTGCATAGCAACACTCATGATCACGTAGAACATTCTAGTAACCACATTGCAAAACTTAGAACAACCCAGCAACTGCATAGCAACCCACTTAAAACATTAGGAAGACCCTAGCATTGAGTACTGCACAGTGCACAGCACCACTTTTTTTCTTCAAATGTAAAAATCTAGTTTGCATCAGTACAATAGTTCAGTTATTCTGATAAATGAGTAAAGAATGTCAGTGGGCATAAAGGAATGACATGAAGAAGAAAAAAATGGACTGGACTTTCCCAACACTATACAGTGATTACAGCAGTAGTTTTCAGAGTTACTAGAGAGGACAGATGGATGAGGTCTATGTACACAATAACAGCAAGAGAATAAATGAGTGCAAGATTGTGATAAGATGTTTCACAAAACTTATTGAGCAACTGGCTCACTGTGGCCAGATATTAACTCAGCAACTATTAGAGTGTGATAAAACAAGGCAAATGATCAACAGAAGCTGAATCTCTGAACAATTAACCATGTTTCACACCACACTACACACCAGTCATGCCTTAAAGCAACACCATGTAACTTTTGCTCTCGGGGTCCCCCTACAGTTGGGAAACAGTATTGTCTTCTACTACTGTCGTAAAATCTGTCATGGTTACACCAGGGGATACACGTGCATTTGTTGACAAGCCGATACCCCCGAACTCTGCAGAAGGAGTTCTCACGTCTTGGGCAGACTGCCTGCGTTGGGTGTGAAATGTCTTCATCCCAGGTACAGTGGCATATATTTCAGCATGCCATATGAATATAATTTCATGGGTTTTATTTTTTCATCGAAAACTAGAATGTTAGCGTTTACTAGCTTCCAGATGAGTGAGGTATGCCATAAAACCCGAACCCCGAAGTTCCGTAGTGCCAGTACAAGCGATACAGACCCCGTCAGGCTATGGCAGACGTGTCATTCAACCTATTTTAAGTCGATGTACCATCACAAGGGTCTTGGAAATATATTATGATAGTGTTGAAAAACTACATGGTGTTGCTTTAACTTGAGCCACAGTTGCTACATCCGCCATTTTGTCATTATCATGTGACCTACCAGCCAGGGGCGATTCCAGGATTTTATAAATGGGGGGGGCACATAACCAGTGGGGGGGGGGCACATAACCAGTGGGGGGGGGGGCACATAACCAGTGGGGGGGGGGGGGCACATAACCAGTGAGGGGGGGCCCATGGGAAATCAGAAAATTCAACTGGAAATAAATACTTGTTTAGAAAATATTAAGCACGATTTCAAAAATCTTTGCAATGCCCAGTGCCCTAATATAGATGGTATTAAATGTGGCACTGCATTTATTGGACCACACAGTTTTGTTCTAATAAATAAAAAAACAACAACAAAAAAAGACTCTGTCCTCTTTTCATTCTCAACCCCAGTCTACAGGTCTACAGACGACTCGTTTGCAGGTAAAAAAAACAAACAAAAAAAAAAAAACTCGTTTGCAGTTCAGAGTCGATTCTCTCTTTTGGGAGACAATAACTTTATTTATCGTAGACTTTCGACTTTACAACTTTACAGAACGTAAACATTCACAAACAGCTATATTACACCCAGCATGAGAGGTAATATTCGAAAAACCATAACCAGGAACCAGGCCTATGTGACATTTAAATCCAAATTTGTGGTTTAACAGCAAACTTGGCTAACCTGAACAGCTTGACGTTTATTGCTGATTCATTCGGTGTCCATCGCTATTGTGTCTAGGATGGAGGATCAGGACAGAGTCAGTCAGGCCTCCAGCAGCGCCACAGTTTCCTTTCTGCCAATCAGAGACAAGGTGAATCACATTTTTACACAAACACAGGTAGAATGTTTCAAACCCAATGACACAGTTTGTGTGATTATATATGTGCAGTGTCACGACAAAGTGCAGACGTTTGGAAAGAGATGTCAAGCGGCAAAAAGAGACCCCAACTGCCCTGTGGTGATCAGAGGATGGCTGTACAAGAGGGTAACGTTTAGTGCACAATACTGACCATTGGTGTAAGATCTCGGACAAATACTTAACAAATATCTTAAAACATGTTTTAGGTTTTACTTTAAAGCTGCTGTCCGTAACTTTTGGCGCTCTAGCCTGTTAATAAACAAAATTGCATGCATTGCACGCGTCTTGCGGATGAACATTTTTGCCGGACCTACTTCTCTCTGTTAATGTCTATGATGACTGAGTCGCGCAGGTACTGGGCTACTCCGCTGCGGTATGACACGAACAATATAAAATAGTCCGAATATAAATACTTAATATTGGTGTACCGTAGTGATTAGGGATAAGACAAAAACACGGTTGGGAAAATGGATTCATGATGCACTTGTTCATTATATAAATATTGTAAATTTTGACCACAAAAATGTTAGCTTTAAATACCAAGTTCGTTACATAAATATTTGTATTCACATTGATTTCGTACACTATGAAAAAAAAAAAAAACAGTATTACATTTTTCAACAAAATGATAAATAACTTTGATATAATGACCCTGATATATCTTTCTAGCACCTTGAATACATTTGAGTGTAAATGTAACATTGTTTTCATATATTTAACAAAAAAATATTGAAGCCAGTGTTGTTATTGTAAACTAAAACGTTTGGTGATAGATTTGCAGAATTTAAAATAAAGCAGAAATAAAATACAATTAAATAATCAGATGAAAAACTTGAAACTCAAATAAACAAGAAATAAGTTAAAATGACCTTAACTAAGACTAAAGACTAAAGCTATATAGAAAAAGTAATACTAAAATAACAAACAATTTATTTTTAAAGCATTAAAAGATCAAATGATCTGATATTTTTAGAGATTTTCTGACCTTGACATTCTGCAGGGGTCTTTGTGATGTCATTTCCCTTTTTTTGTTAATACCACCAACACATGTTTTACTTTAAGGCCCACAGAAATACATAAAATACAGATTCAGAAATGAAAAACATGGTCATCTTAGAAGTGTAACTGCATTTTAAATACATCAAGGTTATATTTGTCAGAGATGTGTGTGTGATCATAAATATATCTTTCTATAGGATAGCAGTGGACTAAAATTATGGAAAAGAAGATGGTTTGTCCTCTCTAATTTCTGCCTGTATTATTATAAAGGTAAAGCCATGTTATTGTTTTATATATAAATTATCTAAGTACATTAATCTTCCATTTCAAAAAGACTAATTCCCTGAAATGACTTCCTCCAGACAGCCGTGAGGAGTCTGTTCTGGGCAGTATTCCTCTTCCCAGCTACAGGATTCTGTACTGCTCACCTAGAGAGTGCAGGAACCGCAAATATGCGTTCAAGGTGAGAGTGAACGTCCCCTTAAACCTTACAGTACAGTACATATCTTATATTCTCACTGTAAACATGTGCTTTTAGGTGGTTCATCAGGGGATGCGGCCGTACATCATGAGCGCTGAGACCCAGGAGGACATGTTGGGCTGGGTCAGGGCTCTCAGCCAATCAGCAAGCATGGAGGCTGATGACATGATCAACAGGTGAACCTCAAACTTCTTTTCTATTTCGGTCCATTTTTATGGATTCTATAATTCACCTTATACTGTTTTTTCTTGTCCTTTAGACGCTGTGCCAGTTTTCAGGACTTCACTCAGATGGGAGATAATGCGGAAACAATGGAGCTCCAGCACATGACCCCGTTTCCAGAAAGAAACGGCCAGACCGCAACAAAACTGACCAGGGTGCAGACAGAACCGAGTCTACTGGATCACGAGATGACGGGAATTAAGATGAAGACACCAGAACTGAGAGGAAGACATGGGAGCAGACCAAGGTAAATGATCTGAGATGCTTCTCCTTCAGTAAATTGTCTTTAACTTGCTATAAAAGGGACCATAACTTACATTTTCTAGCATTTTTAAGGTAGTTAAGGTCCATCAAGGTTTCTTGTGACATAACAGTTGTAATTTTGTTTTAAATGACATGTTCTACCTCTTTCTGAATCAAACAGGCTGTTTTTGCTAATGTATTCATAAGAAATCATGTACATAGGTCAGTGTTTCTTAACTGGTGGGTTGCAACCTAAAAATATGAGTCTGGTCTGATGGGCCGTGAACAGAAGAGGAAAACAATGCAAAATACAATTCATAAAATGCAACCAGGGTTATTGCATATTAATGGGTCTATGCACTTCATGGTAATTCATTTTAATTACTTTTTTTTTTTTTTTTTTTTTTACTTGATATCCAATGTAAAATCTAGGCCATTAAGCAAAACCAGCTGAGAACCACTAATCTAAATCTGTAAAGATGTGGGATGACTGAACATGCTTTAATATCTTCCATTTGGTCAGTCCCATCCTTCAGTAACAGCCTCTTTGCAATCCAAGCAATACATTGTGACAGATTTTCAGAACAATCCGTGCAGAAATGGCACTTAAATCGTTAAGATCAGCTCTCTGTTTCTCTCTATCAGCACGGCTGAAGTGAATGAGCAATCTCCGAGTTTGGTAAATGCAGATGAGGAACATCTTTCCTTCCACCATCCAAAAGCAGCCTTCAAGCAGCCTCCATTTCCCAGAGATCAGTATGGGTCGCCGTGTCACGGTACCATGGGCAGAGCGGACGTTTGGCCCTTTGATAACTGCTCGAGCGCCCCCCTGTCACCATACATCTACACAGAGAGAGGACATGTGCCCGATCAGGTGAAAATAAAGAATATAATGTGCCAATACGGTCATATTCAAAATCCACACTTTCTTTAACTGTCTGTCTGGGTTTCAGCCTTTTCAGTCCGAGTTTCCATGTTCTGTGTGCTACTCTTCCAACTACCACACGGCTGAACACATGGCAATGTGCAAGGTAAGACTGATCTGTGATGTTACGAACCTTTCAAAGTGAATTTTCCATGCAATACAGCACATACTGTACAGATCGGTTCTTTTCAACAATTCAATGCATTAAATTTCAATGAACCAGTTCAAAAGAACAATTCTTTAACATTATCACATGGTCTCTGTGTGGCATATTACATGCTCTGAAATATTACATTAATGTAATAATGAAATTGAGATATTTTTATTTATTTTTGGTCTTATTTAATATTTTTGCATTTTTTAAAAATATATTTATTTTATATATATTGTATATTTTTTATCAACATTACAACCATTAACAACCTGAAAAAAAAAGTTAAAAAAACAACAACAACAACAATAATTGCCCGGCAATTACAGTACAAATAATAATAATGAAATAATTATCAAAAAGTGACAGGAGCATTATAATATACCAAACCTCAAAATATTACTTAAAGAAACGTCGATACAATCAAGGTATGGGGGTCCATGTCTGATGGAAATCTTCAGTTGATAAATGAGTAACGCATGTTAGATATTCTAATGGAATCATTTCTCTAATAATCTTATGCCATCCTTTTAAAGAGGGAGGTTTATCACTGATCCAGGATGAAATTGAGATATTTAAAAAATAAAATAAAAACTCTATTTTATAATAAACATTTTTGTTTTTAAAATGTATGCTGTTTGACTATTTAAGGCAATTACTTTTCACATTTCACATCTATTTCAAGCTGGTAGATGTTAAGCATCTTCAATACAAAAATGTATGAAGCTGCTTGCAAAAAAAATTGGTCATCTACTTTTGAATGGCTGTCACTGGAGAGAAAAATATAATATTGCATATTGATGATGTAATTATGACTAAGCAGATTTAATTTGATTTTGATCCAGGCAGGTAAACCAGACATCCTCATGGAGAGAGAAATTCAGCCAATCAGAGATCTGGAAACCGATACAGATGTGAGTGCACTGTAGTGTGTGAACGTGTGAGAGAGATTTTGATATTTTTATATTTTAGAAAGAAAACTATAAGCATAATTATAAAATGATGTAATAATATAATTGAAAAAATCTAAAATTTAAGTAGTTTTTGTTGAGTTGTTACTGAATTCGAATTCAACAAAATGTTACAGCAAGCATAATCATGACAGATCATTGTTTGCATTATACATTTTTTTTTTTCATGTAGCTAGTGTTCTGAAATGCACCCTTGGTGACAATATTTTTGTTGTTGTAATTATTGACTTGAAAACTGCTATTGTATCCGTGTACAGTTGACTCGAATACTACTGCAATCGGATCACTGTTATGTTTCCAACATCAAACATTCCTAAGAGTTTCAAATATTAAGAAAATATTCGAGAACTTCTTAAGAAATGCTCTCAGGAAGATTCTTACAAACCTCTTAACTGTGGATCTGACCTGTTGAGCTTCTGTCAGCCATTGTCGTCCTCCTCCTGTCCTTCAGGTGGTTCTCACTCGTCTGTGTGGATGTGATAAACTGCTGCAGTCCGTCTCTTTGCAGCTGGCTCAGTTACAGGCAGATAAGGTCTATCACACAAACAGATACCACACACTCAAATAATGCATGCATAAAAACACGACACAAATATTCCTGCCTGCTCTGTCCCTTTCTTTAGAAAAGCATTGAGCATGCTCTAGAAATCAAATGGTTGGTGAGGGAAGATGGACTACCTGGAGAGCAGGAAGTATCCCAGAAGGCTTTGCTTCAGGAGGAGCTGGTTACACTCAGAGCCAGAATATGTGATTTGTCATCGGTACAGTATTGATTGTGTGTGTGTGTGTGCTATGCTTGCACAATTACTCGCCGGTGATTTAATTAAATGTGTGCGCTGCATGTTTCAGAGTGAAGGGCGGCACTGTGATCTTACAGCGTCTCAGTTCACCGTAAACAAACTCCATCTGCATCTTCTCTGAGTTTGAGTAGATTTAATATGCATTTGTGAATGCAAAATGTACCAGACATCTTCACATACTTGCAATGAGAAGCACTTATCAACAAAAGAGTAGCTTTAAGGCTCCCTGCGGTTTTCAGTCGAAATAGGTCAATGGTTTAACGTTTTAAAATCAAGAAATTAAGACAGCCATTAAATATTAGTATTGTAATTTTACAATTATAATGTATTATATATCAAATTATATATCTTTTTTGTATTTTACAGTGAAATGTTACAAATGTATTAAAGTTTTTATTTAGTAATAATGAATTATATTTATAGCCATGTTGATATATAATAATTATGCAGCCCTAAAAACAAGCAAGCAAACCTAAACATTTTTTAAATCACTTTAAATGCAATTTTTAGCAAAAAAAAAAAAAAAAAATTAGATTTTTCCACAAATTGTGCAGCCTTTGTGTGTGCAACTGAAAAGCCAGTATAAAAAAGATCAACTAATTAATCCGTTTTCTTGCTGTGTTTCTCACATTAGTAGATCCGATTAATGCATTAATAATCGAGCGACACCTCTCTTCATCAGGAGATGGACAGTTTGTGGAGTGATTATGAACGGATGGAGAGCGAGCTGTCGGTTTTCCATTCTCATCTCCAACACATCCTCCACTTCGGGATGCCGCAGGTAATGCCACATTTGAGAAGATCACCTGATGCTCTGCTCCCATTAACGTTTCGTTGGCTGTCACCATCAGCATACAGAAACACCTATACTGTAACAGTTTAACAATGTTTAAAGATATTGTAAGCGACTTTAGACTTGCTAAATGACTACTTACAGATTTCTAAATGGTTAAAAACAAAAGTTTAAATCCAAATAACCCCAGGAGCAGATTCAGGCGCAGAGGCAGCTCTGGATGATGGAGGATATCTTGTGTGGTTTGAGGGTGAACAAGAACCGCTTTATGGCCTTACTGGGTCTACAGATGCAGGGGGGTGAGTAAATGTGTCGGTCTGTGTCAATGTTCATTCATTTAAGCACGTTTATGTAAATCGTTTTCTCTTTCTATCCTTCAGTTCCTCAGCCAAAACCCGTTCCCTATTTTGAGGGCGAGTTAGGAGGCCTCAACATGGTAATGAGACTTTTAGCCATTTTTACATTAATGCTCTGAGCATAAATGTACATAAGCTCATATTTTGAAAAATACATCAGAAAACTAAGAACATTTTTATTAACAGCAGGAGAAGAACATTTAAGTCAGATTTTTTAAAACTGGTATCAAAAACCCCTATATGGCCACAAGAGGGAGCTTGGGATCCATTAAAAAAAATCGGAGCAAAATACTTAAAATGAATGTCAACTTTAGAAAATAAAGGGTCAGTATTACACTCTCAGTGCTGGGTTGTGTCAGGAAGGGCATCCGACGTAAAACCTGTGCCAAATCATGTGTGTGAGAAGCAATTGAGAAGTAATGTGCTAAAGTGCTATACAAATACATTTGCACTGTACTGCATTGAAAATGTTTCTGTATAGGTTTTTACATCTAAATTATTCTAATAGTGGATAGAAATCATCGCAAATAGTTTCTAAATAATATTTTACTCATTTGATTTCATACAAATTATATAAAAATATCAATTTTTTTTTAAAAACTCTTCAAACCACTCTTTTTTCACACATTATAAACTTTGATACCATTATATATACATAAAGAAAGGGTTTCTCACAGTGGGATCATCATATTTAGGGGTCCTTGGCATTAAAAAGTTTGATTTAAAAGATGTGTAGTTGGCTAGACATTCTGCGGTGTCAGTTTAAACATGATATTTTTCTCTTTTTCTCATGTAATAGGAGTGTGTGACTGAAGCAGAGCAGCAGGACTACATGAAGATTCACCAGAGTTATAAGAGTTGGACCCAAGAGAGCCCTGCCAATGACAGCAGGCCGAGCGCCGAACACGACGTCCCACACGAACCGCTGCGTCTGACCCGCGTCGTGACGTCTACCCTTCCGTCGTCGCTAATCGCAGAGCGCATTTTTGTAGACGACCCCTATCCTGAGCAGATCCCCCTGCAGTCAGGACTGAGGAACAGCCAGAGGAAACCCAGCAGAACGATGCATGAGACGGCCGACAAGAACAGACGCTTACACTGGGCCGACGGACCGCAAGAGAAACCGCCTCAAAATCCCAGAGAGAAGGCACTGGCTGACAGAAAGGTCTGGACACACCATCAGACGGAGGTGAAATTTTCTATTTCATTTCATATTTAAATACCGTTCACTTTTCCAACAAATTTTCCTGTTGCGTACAGATACCTCCCTTATGATATCGAATTAATGGTTCAGACATTCATAATCTTATTTTCAAGGCATTTATGAAAGTCATTTTTAATCATGATAATGTTTTTCTTCGTAAGTAATATTATACACTACTGTTCAAAAGTTTAGAATTTAACACTTTTTCTTTAGCATACACACATTAAACTGATCAAAAGTCACACTAAAGACTTTTATAATGTTACAAAATTTTTCCATTTCAAATAAATGCTGTTCTTTTGAACTTTATATTCATCAAATAATCCTAAATAACGTTTTATGATTTCCAAAAATAAGCAGCAGAACTGTTTTCAACACTAATAATAATAAAACATATTTCTTGAGCAGCAAATCATCATATTAGAATGATTTCTGAAGGATCATGTGACACTGAAGACTGGAGTAATGATGCTGAAAATTCAGCTTTGATCACAGGAATAAATTACACTTTAAAATGTTACAATTATTTTACATTGTAATTCTGCACCATACCATACAACATCCAAAAGTCGTTAAACTGTTGCTAGATTGATCACCATGTTGAAAGAGCATTGACATGGTTAGGGTCAGATGGTCGAAATAACCCACAGCCTGCTGGGAAACTAATGACTGAGTGCAATCATAATACATGTGGATGATTATATGCATGTGTGCATGAATGCATGTTCCAGCTCGAGCCTGAAGCCTTGTGCCTTACAAACTCTGAGTCTGACTGCGACGCTGCCATGAGCTCTCAGAAACACCACACTAAACTCAGACGAACGGATAGAAGAGACAGAAGCATGAGGTACGGATATTTGCACCCGTAAACAATTCTGTCAGTTACAGTATGGAAAAAAAAAAGAAAGAAAAAAAATTATATGAAGAGTTCAGATGCAAAAGCCTCTAAGTGCCATCTGAAATTTTCTTCTAGAATGATCATTTTTATCAACCTTGTATATTTAATTTCAGTAATTTCACTTGAATGACAATTAATAGGTAATCTCCATTGCCATTTAAGTGAAATTACTGAACTTAAATATACGAGCTTGATAAAAATGATCATTCTAGAAGAAAATTTCAGATGGCACTTAGAGGCTTTTGCATCTGAACTCTTCAGATATAGTATTTAAAGATATATTTGCATGGATACAAATGCATGCTTTGCTTCCACTATGCATGGTTTCAAAATTGCACTTAATCTTTCATTTCTCTGAGCACTGTATGTTGTGCATGTATTAGGTTGCACATGTCTTTAAATCTCTATCTTTACAACATGTTTAATTCAGTCTGAGTTTTGTTTTAAATTAGCCGAACAACTTTTCTATTCTACTGCTGTCTTTCACTCATAAACATCCTTGTTGACTCTATATTCTTCTGAAAACTATTTCTCCATCGCTCTCTCTTTTTATTTTACTTTTAGTGCAGGCAGAGAGCACTTCATAGACGACATTCATCCCTTGAAACTTATTACAGCCAGTGAAAAAGAGACAGATGTCCAGAAATACACACCAGGTTACATGAAGCATTTGTTTTGCATTCACTCTACATGCATGCTCATATGCATTGTGTGGTATAAACTATTTTGATAGAATTTAAGAAGCATTAGTGTTAATTAAACCACAAAACTCTAAATAATACACATGCATATTAGCCTCATGCAGTAGCACAATCACAATTTGTAAATGATCAAAGAATTTCATTTTAATGCATGTTTCTCTTCTTTTCCAGATTCTGCTGTTGTACACTTGAGCAACGGCTACAGCAGTGATAGACGCAAATATAAAAGCCACAACAGCGAGTCGGCCAACCCAATAACGCCACAATGTGATGACGCAAATGTGCACAGTAAAATAAAGGACAAAACAGCACAACAATCATCTTGCAATGATATCATCGTCATAGAAAGCCACTCCATCAATCATATTTCAACTCTTACAGTGTTTAAGGGACATCAGGGAAACAATCAAACACACAAACCTCATAAAAAGATCAGAAGTTCTGACCGACAAAAGTTGTCTGTCTCTGCTAATGTGAAATCTGAGTGCTTTGTGTCAAATAACCGACGGTGCGAGTTAGTCCCGGTCTATGTTCACGAAGCAAAACCTCAAGCATCCCTTTCTACAGAGGAACATCAACAACCAAACCAGGGAACCAATCAAACGCCTGATAAACCAGTGGGAGGAGACTGTGGGCGGAGCCAGAGTCCCAAAACAACATTCGAAATGGTACATATTGGCCAAACAAATGGGAAAAGCTGCACTGACCTCAAAGAAATGCCTGATCAACCACCAGACGCTCAACCAATCACAACATCTGACAATCAATTTACATCCAACTCTGACCAATCCAAACCAGAGCTGTGCATTTATGAGGAAATCCAGTTTAGCTCGCCCACATCAGGAGATGCTGATGAGAATCAGAGGGATCAAACCAGTGGAGATGAATCACGACCATCAAACCTCACCATAAATGAGTCTGGACCGTCTCACACTGAGGTCAATGGGGAGTACAGTGCAAGAACAAGTCGAACAGGAAGTGATGGCACGTGCAAGAGAGGGAAAGAGCAGAAAGTCTACGGCTCTGTCATGAAGAGCTCAGTAATAAATCATCTCGTCCAAGACTGCAGGCCGAGGATAACCGTGGTCAGCACAAGCTTGTAGATACGAGTGTTTTAGTGAGGCTGAAGAAAGTGAGGGAAAGAGGCAATCAGACACAAAAGAGTAGGAATGTCAGAAGTGGATAGATAGTGAATGATATACGATAAAATAATTGGATGGGAAATTAAATTCCCTTTGCCTTCAGAATAGCTTCAATCCTTCATGAAATATATAATCATATCATGCTGATCTGTGTGTGCCATTGCACCAAGAAAAGCGTCCCGTCTGATTAAGGATGCAGAAAACTAGATTGCACGTGAAACCCATGAACTGTAGTTTTATTTGAGAATGGGTCACTGTGGTCATTTATGTGTCATTTAGCAACTTTGAATTTGTTCTTTTTATACATGCACATTAAATCTCCTGATTATACTGTAATACCTCTGAATGCATACATGCAACTCTTGAGGATTTTAACTGACCTGGAAGTATTACTTACATTTCTACATGAGTATTAATCAGTTATCAACTTTGTGATTTGTGAGACCAATTATAGTCTAATATAGTAAACACAACACATCTGTGGCTTATTAATTCAGTAGCTTTCTGTGGTTTTAGCAAGTAGGACGTGTTTCTGGATCAACATCCGTGTTTATATTAGATCTTTGTGATAAACAGTTAGATTTTAGGGTTAGGGTTAAGACAAAAAAACATTTGTGTGGCTTCTTATTGAAAGCCCATTTCTGCCACAAAAAAAACATAATTTTGACTTTTTGTTATAATTTCGTCATTGAATGTCATAATTACAACTTCAATTTCGACTTTTGGTCCAGAAGCAAAAAAAAAGATGTTGATCCAGGAACATGTTCTGCTTGGCAAAAGTCATAGCTATCGCGCCTAATGAACATATTAGAAGTTTATTGATTTTAATAAATAAAAAAAACTTTGTATATTTATTGCAGTGTTTTGTGATGCTATTTTTGTTATTCTCAAATTAAACCACCTCATGTTTGAACCAACAAAACTATGTTGCTGCTTCCTACCACATGTTTTATTTATTTAACTTATGGTTTTATTTAATTTAATTTACCAAACTGTAAACCAGACAGCCACTGAGTTTATATATTCTAAAACTAATGTCAATATATCCGAGAGAGATCCTCTTCTGTGGAATACAAAATTTGTTCTTTGATTCGCCAAGCTGCACCTTTTCCATGTAACGTGATTAGTGACAGCTGTCATGCTTCAAAACTGAATGAAGTATCATAAAAATATCATCATCATAAGTCAACACGGTACATTCAGTCTTCTGAAGCCATTTAAATCGTGAAATCTCGCCCTAAATCTCCAAGTGATGTGCACTTTTAGTACTAAACAGATATTGACAAACTCAACTTTATGATTACGGGAGGTTTGATTCATCTTAGTAATCCCACTCAGTGACTCGAACCTTTTTAACCTGTTGCAATTTGGTCAGATTCGTTCACTGACACACCTGTCGTCCATTTGGTTCACAATAAACGAGAATGAGATGCTTCTGCAGCTGCTCAAATACCTTCACACACACTACTGACACTCAGAGGACAAACACAGGAACTACACGTGTTCAAAACTGAGTTATGACTGAAATCAGCTCTATTATGATCAGTCCTGTGACAGACGAGTTTGACTCGAATATGCTCAGAATCAGAGAAAACTGAGTGTGTAAACTAATATAAATCAAACAAACCATAATTGCGCCATATGTTGTTTTGTTTTTGTACATTAAACTACACAGTAAAGTAATTGTGTATCACCAGTAACAAAGATGTTCTTGAGCCTTTTTTAAAGTAGCTCCTTCATCTCAAGCTGAAAATGAATTTATTATTCATAACTCATTTTAGCAGAAGTGAAACTGCTCCAGTTCAGAGCGTTGAACCAGTAAAAGAGTGAAACTGTGAGTTTGAGGTGTAAATCTCATTTGCATTGTCAGGTTTAGTGATTGTGATGGTCTCAGAATAGAGCAGCTCGTCTCCAGTGACCATGTTCAAACCCCAAGAGCTTCATTTCACATTTACTGCTGAATGCTGTTCTCAACTATTACAATCAATCAAAAGCCGCTGAAACTTTAGTGCAGGACTTTGAAGGAACGACACACTGATCAATGATGCAGTCCAACACAAATGTGCGCTTGCGTTCAGATGAAGCTTTATTGAATGAACAGCAATGGCAGCACATTGACAGACTGCTTCAGTATTGAGCTGTAAATCACGTGACGCTCAGATACGCTGGTCTTCACTGGAGAAACATCAGCACTCGGAGCTCTTGAGGAACGAGGCCTCGTGAGCAGCTCCGGCATGTGTTCCTCTGCAGACGAAGCGCTCTGCGGCTTCCCAGCGTGCTTTGCTGAGGCTCAGGACGCTGCTGCGACTGTAGAGACCGTCCCGCTCGCTCTCTGCGCTGGTCTGAACCCCCTCGGTGACCTCTGACCCGTCCAGCGTCCAGCTCACCGTCGCCCCCTGTGGAGAGTAAGAGCTGAGCAGGCAGAGCAGAGCGGAGGAGTCTCCAGAGATCAGCAGAGAAGAGGGAGACAGCAGAGACACGGAGGGAGACACGGAGGGACCCGCTGGACACACACACACACACACACACACACACACACACACACACACACACACACACACACACACACACACACACACACACACACACACACATACAAACACAAAACTCAATTATTCAGATCTGCAGCTACAATGTTCACTGGAACAGACATGGTAATGCAATATAAATCACAATCATTTAATCATTTCACTGTAATTCCACATTGCTCCAATTATTCATATACCATATACACACTATCCTGAGTTAAATTTGAAAATACTCTCCATTAGCTAAATTATTATTTACTATTAAGAAATGTACACTGTAAAACAAATATCGTAACTGCTTAAAGAAAAATGCTACGGTAAAAACCTGGGGCCAGTTGCATAAACATAGGCATTATGTTAAGACTGTGTCTTAAGAACTAGTATGATCAACTAGAAGTTAGGGGTAATCAGTCTTACTGTTCGGTGTAAAATTAGACCAATCTACGTATTTATGTTACTGACTTTAAAAAGTTATTAACAATTTTAAAGAATAAAATTGGATGACTAACTTGTAAGACTAGTCTCAACAGTTTATGCAACTGGCCACTGTTAAATGGTTAACGGTAAGTTCCCTTATACGGTGAAAACTGTAATAAATCTAACAGGACATTTCAGTAAAATATAATTACATTTAAAGTGTTTGATAGTAAAAAAGAACAAGTCTGGGGATCAAGAGATTCACGACTGCCTTTTTATTGTAAAATTTACAGTGTATCAATTATAAAATATGTAAAAATATAAATCAGTTCTCTGAAGGAAACATAAAAATATATGCTAATTTGTTATTTTCTGAATTAAGTAAAATGTTTAAACATCTCCATCTATTGTAAATTGATCATTTTATTGTGATTATTTATTATAAGATTTAGTAAACTAATTTATTGTTAATATAATAGTTTGAATTTGAAAATATTAGGCTAATATAAACATTGTTATAAAATAAACGTTATACACTCAAAAAACATTAAGCCTTTTTAAGATTCACGAATTTCAGTACAATTCCATTAAATTGAATAGAATAATCCTTACATATTATTTATACAATTAATCATTTTAAAAGTGTATTAAAATAGTTTATGTGATTCGTATTTATACATTTAAAAAAATTAAAATATGTTTTTTAACTCATTTAAAATTCTTAATATTAAAAATATGTAAGGATTATTCATTTCAGTTTGATGGAATTTTACTATACAATTGAAATTCGTCAATAAGATGTGAAATGTAAGTAAAGGTCATCAATAATATATTTTTGTAATATCACCTAAATTACGAATACTGTTGCCAAATGTTCTTAAATAACCTTAAACCTGCTTTTAAACACACACATCATATGTTTAATTAGGTAAATGAAGAAAGACTTACTTCTGATCACCAGTTCAGTTCCTCCACCGAAAGTGTACCACAGTGTTTCATTCTAGTGAAAGAGTCACACAAAAACCTCCGTCACACTCAAATGAACACATACACACACACACACACACACACACACACACACACACACACTGATATGAGACTCAACAGCAGATCTTCTCAACATCAACCATGACTGATCGAAAAAGAGCCAAATAATCTTCATCTAAAAAATAGTCCAAAGAATTAATCTTAAAAATAAATACTTGATATTGAATGAAGGCTGAAATCCTTTGTTTCATAATCAGTCCCGAAATGCATTCATCACATTTACAAACACATGTGATATAAACTCTGCTAATTCTATTGACCTGCTTTATAATGAAATCTTCAGCCAGATTTAGATGGTCATTCTCTATTGGATGACCTTTGACCTGTTATACAGTATCATGGATGATATAAATCTGCAGCTCAGGTATTAAATTCTCTCAGCATCAAAGTCTGAATGAAACTGATCATTAAAACAGTGTTTAGAGCGAGAAGATCGACCCAAAAGAACATGAAGTAAATCATGAGTTTCTGTTTCTGAAAATGATCCACAGAAGTTTATTAGCAAAGACACTAAAAGACAAAACAGTGTTTCTTCTGTCTTCAGGGAAATGATGTGGAGTGTGTTTGCATATTGATCAGATCTTCAGTGTGTGAGAGTGTTTATAGTGCTGTGAGTTTAACACTTCATCACTGACACACACAACAATCTTCATCAACATGACCTTCATCATCATCTTCATCTGGACTCTCACAGCGTTTGCTCAAGGTTTGTGGAGCACAAGTTTGATATTAATTCATTTCTTCAAGTATATTGTCAAAGTTTTGAGTGTATTTTCTTCTTGTTGTGTTTCAGAGTGTAGAGGACAGATCACCGTCACTCAGAGTCCCTCAATAACAGCAGAACAACCAGGAGGAACTGTGAATATCAAATGTAAAACCAGCACTGATGCGCTCATTTGGAGTGGGAAATACTATTTCAGCTGGTACTCACAGAAACCTGGAGAAGCTCCTAAACTCCTGATTTATTTGGCAAACACCCTCCAGTCAGGAACTCCATCTAGATTCAGTGGCAGTGGATCTAACAGTGATTTCACTCTGACCATCAGTGGAGTCCAGACTGAAGATGCTGGACATTATTACTGTCAGAGTTTTAATTGCAAAACAAATTCTAATGGTTGTGTGGGTGATTATGTGTTCACACAGTGATAAAGAGTCGTACAAAAACCTCCGTCAGTCAGAGTCACAGTGACTGAACTGAAACTGCAGCTGCTCAAAGGAGGATCTGAAATAACATCGTCACACTTGCATCTGAAATAAAACCATCTAAATTAATCTGACACTCTTAATAATTATAGAGGTCAGAAAGAGATTTTGTGCTCTTATAGATCAGTGACACAGTTGAGATCTGAGTGATTTCAGTTTGCCTAATTGCCTCCTTTTATTAATAATAGACTTTAATTTTCATAATAATCATGGTAATTTCATTTGACCATCCTAACATGTGATTTGTTTACTATGCACTGTATTCTGCAGACAGTAAGTTTTATATTAGCTTGCTGTTTTAATTGTAGCTCTGATCAACAGTTCAGTTTAGACACGCCTCTCCCTCCCTCTGCACCAATCAGACGCCTCTGATAAGAAAGAGAAAAATTTTAATTTTGCGTTTTTAACTGATTTTTTATTGAACATGTATTCACAAAACTATGAGAAGGTATGGGAGCTGACGATAACATGACCTGATAAACCTCAGTGTAAACTGATGAATATTAACAAACCCGTTAAAATGGTGAGCAACAGGATAAACCATTTCATCAGGAACTTACAGAAACCTGGAGAAACTCCTGAACTCCTGATTTATTATACAAACCTCCTCAACAGTGAAACTGAGCGAGTTAAACTCATATTTCATCATCAGGAGTGATTGTGTTTCTCAATAGAGCAGATGTTCATCGTTTTTAAGAGTTTGATTTTCCTGTAATACCAAACACTTAAAATAACTGTTACGCATAAAAACATTGTAATTTGTAAATGTAGACTTGGTATTTAATGAACAAAATGTGGTTTTGGGCAGAAAATTAACTAGTTGGCTTGTGTGACGTAGGTGTGTTGCTGTGTTAAGAGTTTAGAAAAAGTACTTTAAGTATGTGTTAATGCTTGTTAGTAATTGTAAAAAACTGTAATTCCCTGAATAAGTGGAGCGATACTCAGAGCTGGAGTCGAGTCTCGTGACAGAAGCAGATCCTCCATCATCACACACAGATGTGTTTAACCTGCAGCTTTAGTGCTGGATTTCACAGAGACTCTTTCTGCAAGTTTCATCGTTACGCGACAAGAGACTGATCTGAGTGTAGAGCTGCTCCTTCATATTCAACTACTCTTTAGTCGACTAGAAGAGGCTTAGTCAACTAAAAAGTTTATTCGTCGGTTAGTCGCAGAAAAAAAAAAACTTGTTGCGAAGTCACTCAGTTTATGAGGGACAGATAGTTACCGGCGGTTCTCTGTAGTTTGCCCGTGAGCTTGAGCGCTGATTAGCCGATGTATTATATCACCATAATAATCCACTCGTTAAGCAGGATCAAATTACACTTAGAAAGATCGCTAAACATCAACTACACCACAAACATGGTCTAACTTAGCGCAGTTGGGATACAGTGTAACAATCTGTGTTATTAACAATACACATAGAAGGAAAACTTACTTTGTCACAAACTTTCTCTTGCACATAAACACTTCACATGAATGCGTGCACGCGATATGATCCCTTTATGCCCAGCTCCACTACTTCCTGAACTTCAGCCAGCTCCTTTGTTTCCTGTCTGCCATTATTGGACAAACTGATTAATCCAGGTGTGTCTGATTATTGTTACTGAGGTCAGGCACACCTGGATTAATCAGTTTGTCCAATAATGGCAGACAGGAAACAAAGGAGCTGGGCATAACCTGTACTACGTTATTTGCGTACAACTCAACTTAAAATATCACACTTATCATCTGTAGCAGAGCGCAACGCTGTTGAGTTGCACAAACTGAAAGAGCTTTGGTCAAGAGGCAGTCTCGACCAACATCGAAAAAATGGTTAACACTTTACAATAAGGTTCATTAATGTATTAATTAACATGAACTAACAATGAGAAATACATTTGTTACAGTACTTATGAATCTTTGATGTTAGTTAATAAAAATCCAGCTGTTCATGTTCGTTCACAGTGCATTAACTAATGTTAACAAATACAACCTTTGATTTTAATAATATATTAGTAAATGTTGAAATGAATATAAACTAAGATTAATAAATGCTGTAGAAGTATTTTTCATTCTTAGTTCATGTAAACTAAGGTAGTTAACTAATGAACCTTATTGTAAAGTGTTTCCAAAAAACGTTTTCTCACATAAATTAATGCACGAAATTTGAGACTGAGATGTTTATACCATCTGCAATGTGATTGACTGGATTAGTTCCATCGTACAAACTAAAAGCTCATGTGGCCTGTTGGATCTCATCATAGCGTCTGTGACTGCTCGAGACTGGCTCAGATCATGTCACTGCTAATTAACAAGTGCTGATTTGGCCAGGATCCGGGGGGGTTGTCACAGACCTTGGAAATCTGTCTGTGACGGCAAAATCCGGCCAAAAGTCAAATATAAGCTTGCCTTAAGTCACTCAAATGTTCATGATGGATTACGACGACTTATTTCTTTTGTCTGCAATCTGATATTGTTCATTTTGTTGTAGTCTCAATGAATAAGGCCCAGGTGAGCCACTGGCAGTTGGAGTGTGTGTTTGTGCTGTCTAACTTGGAATAAATTTTTTATCTCTATCTGTGCAAGATGTAAATTTCTAGCAAGTGCCTAAGACTAAAGCATCTAACTGTCCAGGGAGGTAAACTCATCAGCAGTGAAACGGGCGACAAAGATGTGAACTTGGGTGTTCTGGGCACATGTTCCCCGGGGAAGAAAGATGTTTATCAGTTTTATATAATCAAGTGATAATATATTATAGAAACCTCACTTGAACAAGCTGAGAACTCGAGCTCAAAATACTAGAAACTGTTAGCATGACTGAAAGTTTGAAACATCTTTTAACATTGCCTTTTTTTTTTTAGCATGGCCTTGTTTCATAAATTGTTACCTGCAAATTTAAGTTTTAAGATTTGTAGGTAAAATTGAATCAACAGTCATTTAGTCAGTTATGGTAACTGATCATGATCAATTTTGTACCGTGCTTTATTGCATAGTGAATGTAAAGCTACAGATACTGGAGGAAATATATAGCGGCAAGCAACAATTAATGAGGTTCAAGCGTTTTAAGTCCATAAATTATCAATGATCAAGAATAGGCTAAAACACATACACAAAAGAAAGGCTAAAACAATACTACTTAATACACCCTAAGCATGCTCACACACATTGTTGTAGATACAGATGTTTGTAATAAAAGATGGTAACAAAATGTTTATTCCAAATCTCCTCTGTATAACATTTTCAGGGTTCACAATAATTGTGGCACAATTGTCAAACTGAGAGCTCAGTACAAATGAAGTGATAAACTTTGACACAATGTGATTTTAAGTGTTATAATAGTGATTTTATGTCTAAATATGAACGCAAAAGCAAAACTTGAGAAAAAGAGCTTTATTATTAAGGAGAATTACAATTATAATCGTTGGTTTGCATCTCCACTAAAGCAAAGCAATTTTTCCATAGCAACTTCATTAAGCAGGCTTAAACACACACAAAAACATTACTTAAAAAAAAAAAAAAAAAAAAAAAAAATATTTGGAATATGTATTGGGAAAATATCTTTTTTCAAAATGACCTATTCTCAATATTTGTTTTATTTATGTATTTATTTATTTAACAGGGACCATACAGTCAAACATAGTTTCAATACAAAGCCTGTAACTGATGTGCAGCATATAGAGTTTATAGCTAATGCTAATTTTCAACTCCTGTCCATTTCTAAGTACATTATAAAACAGATACATACAAATAAAAAACACATTTCCTCACTCACTCACTCACTCACTCACTCACTCACTCACTCACTCACTCACTCAGAACAACAACAATTAGAAATGGTTACAGTTTTAATTTGCCTTTAGCCACAACTTAATCCTGCAGTTGAACTTTTTCAGGTCAGATATGACCTTAATGTCAGATGGTAACGAATTCCAGAGCATACCGCTCTTAACAGAAAAGGCTGTCTGTGCGAAGCTTGTCCTGCAGTATGGTATTGTACAGTTATGATTTGTGCTGCTTCTGGTAACTCTTTTGCTGTTCTGTTTTTGAATAAATTTACTAAGTGGCAAATTATTAATACACTTAATTTGTTTAAAAAAAACAAATTACTGAAGCTTTCAAAGCTTAATATATTATATATGTCTCGAGGATGTAACAATGATGGTAACGGATTGACTTTTTAGTCAAATCTTCCAATAAACAATTGTTTTGAAACCGCAGAGGTATATCAGAATAACCCTCTAACATCACTTTTCAAAGCGTAACCACAACACACGTATACAGCAAGTGTAGTCCCAGAGAATGCATGGACTGATGAAATGTATACTTAAATGCAATGAAATTCACACTGAATATAAGGATTTGCCAAAGGCAAAAAATGTAATCAAACACCTTCAATATCATCTGAAATGATCTCACATACTTAAAATTCAGGAAAACAATGCATATAGTTGATCTGATTAGGGGTGTGACGGTTAGTATATAACCATGAGACAAACGGTTATAGTTGAACACCGTCATTAGAACTCTATAACCGGTATGGTAGACATGGTTTTTACCACTTAATGAAGTTTTGTTTTGTAAATCGTCAGACATGATTTTTACCACTTCATTAAGTTTTGCTTTGTAGAAAGCCTTTCTTTAAAGCGAATTTCGTTTTGTACAAATTGTATCTTAATTTTAATAAATGTTTCATCAACCAATTGCATGTATTTAATAAATAAAAATCAAATATAGCAGACAATATAATAACCGTGACAGCATTCACTTGCATTGCATTGTGAACTAGAGCGCATCTCATCGTAAATGAATGAAACTCAGTGTAGGCCTATGCCTCATACATATGAATCACAATCACAATCCTTGGGCATAATTCTTGCATACATATGCCAGGTTATTACTCCTTTGGACAATGCCTTCCTTTAGACAGTTCCATTGCTTCCTGCAATAAGACAGAAGTTGTTAGTGTGCTCGTCGCTCTCTGGTTAATTCATTCGAATTCATTAAATACATACATGTATATATATATATTACAGGGCTACTTTATTTCACTTCAGAATTCTAAGCTTTCTGAGCTGTAGATAAACGAAAATTATTTCCGGACTATATATCTGTTCCGTTCCGTCAGATTTTGCGCTGCAAAACATTCATGAGTCATGCAGCTGTTATCTTGTCCATGCTGGCAAATAATCATGACCATCCAAAATGAATTATATAAATAATTTTAATAGCACGGCCATTCAAAACCAGGGTATATCATGTGCATAGTAAAACGATCACCGAAAATAATTTTGGGTGGGAATGAATGTAAACACAGATATTGGATACCAGTCCTGTCTAAAGTGAATGTAAACAGGCGGGCCAAAAAATCGGATATGGTCAAAAGATCGGATCTGTGCATTAAGACTTGCAGTGTAAATACAGCCTTGTTAAGTCCACATGTCATACTAAAAAGAACCACAGGTCAAGAGCTGTAGTTTCAACCACAAATCTATGTGATGATGTTTGCGAATATTCATTGGAACTATGGTTTTAGGAAACACCAAATCGTTGAATTATGTTGCTATCTTGCAACCATAGTTGGCTGACGATGCTTTTGGGAACCGCACCCAAGAATGTTCATCATTAGTAGCAGAAAACATTCCCTGTCAAAATATAGTCACTATGCATTTTAAATGGCAATCTGTTAGTGAACAAACTCCATCGCACACCTGCAAGTGATAGGTGCGTAGGATAATAAGACCAACCAGGTGGATCGTTTCAACAGACAAGCAATTCCCGCACACTATCGTAACTTGCAAAGAAGTAATATTTATTCACACAACGTTTCGGTCACACGACCTTCATCAGGAGTATACAAATGTTCAAATTCATCTGTTTTAAGATAAACACATGACCAATTAACAAAGCTCCATCTGTAAACAATTAAGCTCATTAGGAGTATAAAATTAGCATCACATCATAATCAGTTACAAATTATGATAGTTACAACAATCAATAAAGATCCCACTGTACACTGTAAAAAAAAAAAAAACGTAAAAAAACGGCAATTTTCTGGCAGCAGGGGCGCCAGAAAATTTCTGTTAAAAACCGGAAAAATACTGTAAAAAAATGGTAATTTCTTCCCGTTGTTTTTACAGAAAAAAACTGTATATTTAACATTGGATTTCAGTAATATGATATAATGTTAATTTACCGTCCTACTGAAGTATTAATATCTGTTTTGTACACTGATAACCACCAATCACAGCAGTGATGAGACTCACATGATCAATCAAAGCTCAACACAAGTAGTTCTTCCACAAGAAAGTTAATACTAATATATATAGAAGCTGCACAGTGTCATTCACACAAACATTAAACACCATCATGGTAACACATGAAATTTTAAAAATGCAATAAAAATTAATTTAACAACATTTAATGTAACATAAACCCCTAATGTACATAACTGATTAGAAAAAACGAAGAAAACTATGAAGAAACATAGTTATTTCAACAAAAATACATCAAATGTTAAGTGTCACAGGGAATTGTGGGAATGTCAATTTATGGTTTTTCACTGTAAATTATACAATGAGTTGTTTTTTCACTTTCAAAAACTGTAAATTTAACGGTATGTTACAGTAAAATTACATTAAATGTACCGTTAGATCTATCACAGTTATTTACCGTATATAGTACGGAAACTTTCTGTTAACCAATTAACAGTTTTTCACTGTAGCATTTTTACAGTCTTTTACCGTTAAAATTACGATAATTTTTTACAGTGTAGGTTAACAAGATCATCTAAAACACATAATCAACACGTCGTCATCAAACAGCATCCAATTGTTACAACAGTCAGGCTCCATAGCCACTCAAACTCATTGTGAATACATAGTAGAAACAACACATCATTCAAAACAATTACATCACTATAACATTACATTAAATGGTGCTTCATCGTTCATACCCATAGGTAATAAAGTTTGAAGGGTGTAAATCCAGAACAGTTCGCGTCTCTGTAGAAGTAATTCAATGTCTCCACCTCTAGGTGGCAAAGTTACTTTCTCAATCCCACAGAAACGTAAAGAGGTAACATCATGATTCAAATTTAAAAAGTGTACCGCAACTGGATAATTCATATCTTTTCTTCTGATCGAACTCTTATGTTCACTAATTCTTTGTTTCAATTGACTTTCCCACATAGCATACCACAAGGACAACGGATCAAGTACACAACATGAGTGGAAACACAAGTAATCACAGATTTGATGCTATATTTTTTACCAGTTCTAGGATGACAAAAAAATTATGTTTTAAAAGTATTATTACACTGAGCACAATTCCCACAACGATAATTGCCCTTCTGTATAGGACTCAGTAAACTCTGAGATGCACGAGGACTAACGCTCTGAAAACGAGCATGTACCAAGCTATCTTTTAAATTCCTGGCGCGTTTATATACAATCAAAGGAGGATGTCTAAAAATATCGTTCAACTCCGGATCAGAAGACAATAAATGCCAGTGTTTTTTAAAAATTGATTTTATCATATAGGACTTAGGTGAATGTGTTGTAGCCTAATACAAGCAAAAGAATACTTTCTTGTTTTCTTTGTCTTCTTTTTTTAGCAATTCAGACCGTGTCTTTTTAAAAGCTGTATTGTATCCTTCTTCGACCCAATCCAAAGGATAACCTCTGTGCAAAAATGTATTTTTCATGATTTTCGATTTCTCAATAAAATCGGAATCAGAATAACAAATCCTCCTCAATCTGTAGAACTGACTCTTAGGCAGTCCTTTTTTAAAAAAAGTTGGATGAAAACTGGTAGCAAGTAAAAGTGTGTTACGATCAGTCTCTTTTGTAAACAAAGTTGTAGTCAAACTGCCTTCGTTCTTCTGTACCCACATATCGAGGAAGTGTACTCTAGACGAATTAATTTCAGAAGTAAATTCTAAGTCGTCAACCAAGTTATTCAAATATGTCACAAATTCTCGAGCCTCATCGTGATCACCCAAAAAAATACAAAATATATCGTCAATGTATCTATACCACTTGATGATCTGTGAATAGAAAGGATTATTTTCTGTATTCAATACATAACTCTCCTCAAAAAACCCATAAATAAATTGGCATAGTTAGGGGCAAAATTCGAGCCCATTGCTGTCCCACTTATCTGAAGAAAAAAATCCATATCGAAACTAAAATAATTATATTTCAAAAGGTACGAAGCCATCTCGACGATAAAGTCTGACGGTGGATTAGAGTCCTCGCGTAACAAAAGGTAATGTCTAAGTGCAATAAGTCCTTTTTCATGTGAAATGTTGGTATATAAACTTATGTCCAAAGTTAATAATAAAGAAAAATCCGGTAAATCATACACCTCAGAAATCTTATTGATAAAATCAGTGGAGTCTCAAATGTAAGATGGTAACGAATAAACAAAAGGTTTTATAAAAAAATCAACATACTGAGATGAATCAACATACTGCATACTGAATCAACATACTTAAATGGCAATCTGTTAAATTTGTGTCAGATGTTTTGGCCAATGCGCAGCCCATCAAAAACATTGGGGAATCCAGCAGTAGAAGCATCCACTACAGGACCTCTAGTGATAAAATTGTTGCATGTGTGAACACCCCATAATACTTATCTAAAGGGAAATACTGATTTACAGCACTTCAGTCCTTGGTTCTCCATTTAAAGTCCTCTATTTAAGAAACCTATAGAGGATTACAAATAAAGATGATAAATACAGTTACTATCTACATGCATTGCTGTCAGAGCCAGAGATAAACAAGTGAAGTCTGGTCAGCACAAATAATTAATATAGATTTCAATGGACTATTTCAAGATTTTGGTCCTGCCAGTTGAAGAAAGTTTATCAGAGAAAATGATTAAAAAGATGGTGCCCAGAATCTGTATTTATGTTGTAATACTCACCAATTCTTTTAGTCTTGTAAAGGTAAAAGCAGAGCGCTGCAACTAAAACTACTACAGCTACAATCGCAATTCCAATAACCAGGGTAGTGCCTTCATTGCAGTCAATGCATTTTCCATCTGCAAAAAATTTTTTAAATAATAATAAATGGACAAAGTTACTGTATGTAAAGTCTAAATGCCTACTACATTTAGAAAATTCAATTCCATTGTTGATAGTTATTTTAAGGTGTCATAAAACACTAAACTACATTTTCTGAGATTTTATAAGGTTTTTGTGTAGCACATTAATGGATGTTAACATTTTTGTCTGTAATTTTAAATTGTAATAGAATCCTTATCTAGGCACTATTTTTGACTTTCGGGTTTAAAATCTTCATAGTGTCAATGTCATAGGTTGTGATATTTTCTCTCATTATGGTGTACTGATAATTATTCATGAGACATTTGTGCACTTATCCTATGAGAGACACATTTAAGGATCACAAGTGTTTGTTTTCACTTTCTATGTGGCATAATTTCTCTTTCATAGACCCTGAGTCTCCATCCATTCTGAGTGTAACCCTCAGTAAACACTGCAGGTGTCATGATGGTCACAAACATGGAGATGTAACACTAATTTCACTAAGCTGATTGGTAACTAAAAACTTACACATCATGCTTTCAAGTTGTTTCATGTAGGCACTTCCACCAGCGTTTCCTCGGAGGAAAGAGCCCTACTCTAATGATTAAATACTTTCACTTTACCTACCCCATTTGACAATAATTGGTTCTTTGATAGTTCTGTGGGACACAAAACAGTCATATTCTGCTTTTTCATCCTCCTTGATGTCCACACGCTTCCTCAACTGGAAGGTTCCATCATTGTTTGGTCTGGTTCCTGTGGATTCAATCTCAACAGCAGGCAGGGATGTGCGATATTTTCTTATGGTCACCACCACATCTTTGGGGTATAAACCAGTGGCCATACAGGTGAGTTTCAGCTTAGTTTTGTCACTGGCAGACTTTTTTGCAAACACGTGAACCTTTGGAGGAGCTGCGGACACAGATTATCAATCAGTTCTATCTCTATGACAGCTGCAGATAATCAACAAATACAAATACTCTACATTTACTCACAGCCCTTTCTGAGCTCCTCGTCTCCATATTCTCTGAATTTGTTGAGCCAGTCCACACACTCTTTCTCCAGGTAGCCCTTAGTGTACTGGTTCAGGATGGGCACATTATCCCATTTCCTCTTGGTTGGAAGAGCTGCGTCAACTGGGGCAACCCACTGAGACTCCTTATCATCAAAAGACAGGAAGTTATCGCCATCATAACTGTACTCATCAATGCCTTTGGAAAACTTAATTTCCTTTCCGTCTTGATCAATTTCACAGCCATGTCTCCACTGAAGAACATGAACATCTGAAAGGGACAGAAAACAAAATGTTTTTCAGATAATAATAACAATATAATGTAATAATTATGGAGGTAAATATGTATCAGTATTTCTCACCTGAAGCAGTGTCGTTCATACGGTCAATCAGAATTTTGACATTCACATTAAACCACTGTTCTTTGCTCTTTCTTGACTGGGTGCCTTTTTCCCAGTAATCCTCCTGCATTTTCTCTTTCATCCAGCGCTGTGTGGGAATCTTTCTCTTTTCCTTGCTATTGTAATAGTCAATCTGTCTGTCATCTAGAAGACCCATAGCTGTGAATTCATGGATGCCTGGCATATCGACAGGTTTGGACAAGGCTGTGTAAATGTAGTACAGGGAGTGTTTGTCTGTAAACCAAATGAATAAAATAGACTGTATGAAACAAGTGTATGTGATCAAATTGGTTAGTGAAGGAGAGAACAGTTACAGAAAAAACTAAAACTAAATCTATTGTAATTAAAAAAAATAATAATAAAAAAAAAGACCTATAATTAGCTGAAGGCTATTTAATAAAAGTGTGTGCCTACTTGGATCTGAAATAGTTTCACTATTTTCAGGTTACTCTTTGGTATATCCAGATTGTATTATGTTGAAAAAGTAATCTGAGGCGGCTAATCCTGGTATCGGATCATATGAACAGTAATAACTAGGCCGCTGCCATGTTGATCGATGTCAAATTATGGAAAGTATTTTTTATTTTTTTATTTAAAATTGTAACAACAACATTTCAGTCTTTCCAGTTCACATTCGTTATAATATTAACAATACAATATGTTAAAGGTTGAAAAAAAAGGGAGAAAAACAACAAAAACAAAAAACAAAAAAACAATCAAGTTACCAATAAAGAAAAATACATTTTGTGACAGATTTGTATTCCATGACAAAAATAGTTCCAGTGACATATTATCCATTAAACATTTCTGAATGAATGTTCATTATTGATATGCATTTCTTGTTTGTAATTAATTTAAGAGACTTAAAATAAAAATCCACCTCTATCAAAAACAACTTAAATGATGGTGAAGAATTCTGGAATTTACATTTATGGATATGAAACTTGCCTAACAAAATGTAAAGGTTTAGTACATAGTTTCTTTTCTTTGTATTCAAAATAAGTGATCATGTTCTTCCCCTCAATGTTGATTTTGTGTTTTGTTTTACATAATATATAATTCTCAAGTTCTTTCCAAAATGCATTACTGTATGAACAACCATAAAACAAATGGGTTACATTTTCAAGTTCATTTTTACAAAAAGTACATTTATCAATATCAAGAAATCTTGAAATGTACATCTTAGATGGGTATATGTTATGTAGTATTTTTAGATGTAATTCTCTAATTTTATTTGTGACACAGTATTTAAAAGGAACAAGCCATGCCTTCTGCCAATTAATATTCATAAAAATAGCATTCCAAAAAAATTTCCCTCTAGGTATTATTTTTTTGGCATTGTAGAAACATTCTCTGATATGTTTATTAATACATTTTTTGCTTAGAATGTCAATACCGTTTATGTAAAGAATGTTAGGAGTAGTGCGTTGTACATTTGCTCTACATAGCTTTTCATTAATTCTAATATTCCACTGGGAATAGAGTTAATTACTGAGCTAAATTCTTTACATTTTACAGGGAAAGTTTTCTGTGTAAGAAAGTCTTCATAGCTAAGAAGTTGACCATTAGGGCTAAATAAGTCTTTTAAATAAATGCTATTTTCCTTAAAAAAACAAGGGAAGCAGGTGGAGGAGTTGACGAGAAGACGCCAGATTGCGTGGGTTGCCGCAATCATGAAGACATTTTTTAATTTTAATAAACCAATACAAAATATTGTCTTCTAAAATTCCCATAAAAATGGTTCTACCATGTGAGGGTGAGACTGTGGTTTTCTTGGACAAAGTTGTCATAGTCTGCTGTGCTCAAACATGTGTCCAAGTGTTGTGCAGTGATTGCTAAATCAACTGGTTTGTAAAAACGTTTGTTAAAAGTTGTACAAAGCAATAGGTTGTGTATTGTATATTCTTTGATGACTTGTAGGATAGTTGATGAATTATGTTGATTTTGTGGTTCATGTTAGCAGACGATAAAGCCAGGCCACATGGCATGAATCAAATAAATTATATTTATTTTGTTTTCAATGAACAATTTGCTTTGATATTCTGTACATCTTTTTACATGCCTTTTTAAAATGTTTGTGAATCAAGGTTTTATATAACTGCTTAATAAATACATTAAGTGACTTCTCTTTCTGTACTGATTGCATCCACAAAGACTCTAAGGAACGTTACACATAAACTGGGATGGGCAAAGATACACCAATCTATTTAGAAGGGATTTATAGCTCTTAAACTCCTGCAAAGTGTACGCACTCAATCCAAAAACAAGGTTAACGATGTCCAGATTTATGAGCGGTGGTAACGTTAGTGCGTCTGGATCGGTCTGGATCTATAATCCAGTCTTGGGCAGCTAAATCATATGGATCAACGTTGTTTATCGTGGAAATTTTGTCCAAATATCGTTTTTTGGCAGTGGCATTTAGTTTCTCCCGATAGGGTCCCTTCTCTTTTTCTTTCAATTTCTTCCGTTCTTCTTCAATTTTACCTCGTTTTAGCCAAACACACCCAACTATTACATGTCATAGCAACGAGCGGCGAAAAGCTAAACAGAGACCGCCGCCGCGTGCCTGCAAGCATGGTACCCACGTCCCATAATGCAACACTGCGTGACGTACCTTCACATGCCTATATATTTAATTATATAGGCTAAGTATTGATACACTTTTAAATTCCATGTACTATGTAACATAAATTCGTAATCAAATTTCAAGACCGTATGCGTAAAATGTTACTTTCACTTTCTCCAACAAACGCAGCAAAATAATAATCATTTAACGTTACCCGTTTGAACTGAAGACAAAGTCCCACAAAGAAAGAAAAAGCAAAGCAGAGTAAAACTCTTTGTCACGACACCCGTTTCCATGATTTATAATCTTCTGATTAGGCTATTTAATTCCACTGATGTTTACTGTGTCGGTCTGAACTCAAGAACTCAAGATCACGACTGTAATCATCTGATCTGGGTGCACAAAATAGCGGTGATGGGGATTTGAACGGAATGAATGGAAACCTCTGGCCTTTAGCGCCGATTCTCCTTCTTCTTCTCTTGATTAATGGCGGATTGCAAACAACTTTTAGGTGCATACCGCCACCTACTGTACAGGAGTGTGTAACATCATGCTATTTGTTTAAAGGGATAGTTCACCCAAAAATGAAAATTCTGTCATCATTTACTCTCCCTCAAGTTGTTCCAAGCCTGTATGATCTCCTTTCTTCTGCTAAACACAAAAGAAGATTTTTTAAAGAAGGTTGGTAATTAAACAGTTGCTGGTCCCCATTGACATCCATAGTATTTTTTTTTTCCTATATGGAAGTCAATGGGGTCCATCAGTCGTTTGGTTACCGACTTTCTTCAAAATATCTTCTTTTGTGTTCAGCAGAAGAAAGAAAGTCATACAGGCTTGGAACAACTTGAGGGAGAGTAAATGATGACAGAATTTTCATTTTTGGGTGAACTATCCCTTTAAGTGTTCTCATATTCTACCCATCAACCCTGTGTCTTTAAGAAATTTAAAAAGTGCAGTTCTGGTGATTCTTATCCCTTATCCCTCTCCTTCTGTTCCCAGTATCCCCATCAGATTCCACTTCCACCCTGCTTCCTGAATCCCATCAACACCTGTCTTTCCACCTGGCTAATATACAGTGCAATGAGAGTGCAGATAAACTAGCAAAAGATGCATTACAGCAGGAAATAACCGTTCCAATTCCACTTGGAAAAGGAGAAGGAAAAGCAGTGATTAGAAAGAAAGGTATAGAAATATGGCAGAAATGGTGGGAAGAAGACACAAAAGGAAGGGGGATATCATAAAATACAAAAATCTGTCAATATTAAAAAATAGAAGGAAAGGACTAGGCGGAAGGAAATTATAATGATAAGACTGAGAGTGGACACACAGGACTGAATGGCACCTTGTTTTTAATGGGGAAAAGGAATAGTGAATACTGTGAAAACTGTGGGGTTAAAGGAGAACTCCGGTCAATTTTAACATTGAGCTCATTTTTTTGTAAATTTGGAGTGCTGTCATTACAGAGAACAACGACAAAAATTGGTGTTGCCTACACTGTGTTATCCTCTTTTTAAAATTTGCACCCTGTTGACTTCAATGGGGCAATATTTAAACCTGCTTTTAGCCTCTTAACATCCTTGATGTGTCATTACAAGTGCACAGGTCATGTGAGTGATTCCTTTAGAGTGAACACGAGTGAATCTGACTGCAGTAGATGTGAAAGATATGAATAAAAATGATGTTTATTCAGCCAGCGCACATACCTGTATTTACATCCTGTTTTCGGTCGAAGTCCACAGTAGTCGATTGTCGAGTTCACGCGCATTGGTTTAGTACCTATGATCACGCGCGTGAACTCGACAATCGACTACTGTTGCCACTCAAATGTTCATGATGGATTACGAAGACTTATTTCTTTTGTCTGCAATCTGATATTGTTAATTTTGTTGTAGTCTCAATGAATAAGGCCCAGGTGAGCGACTGGCAGTTGGAGTGTGTGTTTGTGCTGTCTAACTTGGAATAACATTTTTATCTCTATCTGTGCAAGATGTAAATTTCTAGCAAGTACCTAAGACTAAAGCATCTAACTGTCCAGGGATGTAAACTCATCAGCAGTGAAACGGGTGACAAAGATGTGAACTTGGGTGTTCTGGGCACATGTTCCCCGGGGAAGAAAGATGTTTATCAGTTTTATATAATCAAGTGATAATATTATATAAAAACCTCACTAGAACTCGAGCTCAAAATACTAGAAACTGTTAGCATGACTGAAAGTTTGAAACATCTTTTAACATTGCCTTTTTTTTTAGCATGGCCTTGTTTCATAAATTGTTACCTGCAAATTTAAGTTTTAAGATTTGTAGGTAAAATTGAATCAACTGTCATTTAGTCAGTTATGGTAACTGATCATGATCAATTTTGTACCGTGCTTTATTGCATAGTGAATGTAAAGCTACAGATACTGGAGGAAATATATAGCTGCAAGCAACAATTAATGAGGTTCAAGCGTTTTAAGTCCATAAATTATCAATGATCAAGAATAGGCTAAAACACATACACAAAAGAAAGGGTAAAACAATACTATTTAATACACCCTAAGCATGCTCACACACATTGTTGTAGATACAGATGTTTGTAATAAAAGATGGTAACAAAATGTTTATTCCAAATCTCCTCTGTATAACATTTTCAGGGTTCACAATAATTGTGGCACAATTGTCAAAACTGAGAGCTCAGTACAAATGAAGTTATAAACTTTGACACAATGTGATTTTAAGTGTTACAATAGTGATTTTATGTCTAAATATGAAAAAAAAAGCAAAACTTGCGAAAAAGAGCTTTATTATTAAGGAGAATTACAATTATAATAGTTGGTTTGCACAGTAATCTCCACTAAAGCAAAGCAATTTTTCCATAGCAACTTCATTAAACAGGCTTAAACACACAAAAACATTATTCAAAAAAAGAAAATATCTTTTAATGGTCTATATAAGCATTACACATTTCTTTGCAAACTAATTATATAAAACTATATTACCAGTGCAACATCATTTAGAGAATCAAACAATGCTGGAAACTGATTTTTTTTATTTATTATTCTGCGGGTGTCTCGAGTGGACGACAGTAAAATTATAGCCTTAATATTTCAGTTGAAATGAGTGATCGTTTAGAATTTACTGTGAGTTTTCTAAACATCAGAAATCCACAAAACCTGGCATTGTTTTTTCAAAATGACCTGTTCTCCACATTTTTTAATTTTTTTAAAATTTATTTAACAGGGACCATACAGTCAAACATAGTAACAATACAAAGCCTGTAACTGATGCGCAGCATATAAAGTTTATAGCTAATACTAATTTTCAACTCTCTTGTCCCTGGTTGGGCATTTCTAAGTACATTATAAAACAGATACATACAAATAAATAACATTCCCATTTCTTCAAACACACACACACACACACACACACACACACACACACACACACACACTCACTCACTCACTCACTCACACAACCAGAACAAGACCATAGCATGCATGCATGTACAGCAGGGCTGCCTGGTTTGGTATGTCATTTCTGATTAGTTTAAAACAAGATTGCTTTGTAGTGTTTTAGAGATTTTCTTTACATGTTTAGCAAATTTAAGTTGAGGATCTAAGACCAATCCAAGATAATTAAATTCTGTAACATGTACACAGTTTTGTGAACTTTCTACTTACAATATGCACAAATTCTCTTGTATCTCGTAATCTTTGACGATTGTTGTTTTGATGTTACATTACTCACAATGGGCCATGCCAGATAACTATATATATAAAAAAAAGTTAATTCGATCAAAATTATTTTGATAACTTTTTGCCATGAGGGTCCCAAGATGATGCATGTCAAGTTTGAACTTTCGAGCAAATCGGACAAACAGCCACGAGGAGTTTGAAAAAGTTTCAAATAATTTCAAATATTTAATGAACAATTTGATTGACAACAGTGGTTCTTGAGGCAAAGTTGTTCAGAATGAGATTTGGCATCCCGTTGTGAGCGTGAATCACAGATCGAAATTCTTGCCATGAGGATCTAGATGTCATTCTAGATGTCATGAATCAGACAAACGGCGTCGAAAAAGATTTTTTTTCTGAAAATTAAAAATGGCAGAAATATCTGAGATATCTTTTTTTCATTGAGCCGAGAATTCCAATGATTTCACTAAATTGAGACCTACCATCTGGGCCAGGTTTCAAGTATCTAGAGGCCTTACGGTTTTGCTCTGCACAATCAGTTTTGCGGTGGAAGAATACAAATAAAAATCTTAATTACAACAGGGATTCCACATATTGTGCTTGAATGCCTAAAAATAAAGCTTTTCTGCAAAACCTTCCAATAAACAATTGTTTTGAAACTGCAGAGGTCTAACAGAATAACCCTGTAACATCACTTTTCAAAGTGCAACCACAACACACTTATACAGCAAGTGCTAGCAAAAGGTTCAGATCAAGTCCCAATGCATGGGCTGATGAAATGTATACTTAAATGCAATGAAATTCACACTGAATATAAAGATTTGCCTAAGGCAAAAAATGTAATAAAACACCTTCAATATCATCTGAAATGATCTCACATGCTTAAAATTCAGGAAAACAATGCATATAGTTGATCTGATGACCAAAGTGAGAGGGAAAAAAAGGGAGTGAGCATGACTGAGATCCCTAGTTCTTACTTTTCCTGTTTTCTGTGGCACAAAAAGAAACTGTAATCAACATCACAGAAAAATGTGACTGAGATCAAATCCTTGGGCATAATTCTTGCATACATATGCCAGGTTATTACTGCTTTGGACCATGCCTTCCTTTAGACAGCTCCATTGCTTCCTGCAATAATAAGACACAAGTTGTTAGCCATGAGAAGAACAATTTGTTTGCAATTTGTGACATTTTAAGCAAATCTTGATGTAGGCCAAAATATAAAAGATAAGAGTTGTAGTCTAAAACTACTTATAGGTTTGTGTGCTATATATTTTATGAATATTTTACATTTAACCTTAAATATAAATATACTGCATAATCAATCACATTTACGTTGTACTTTATGACTCAAAACTCATACACTTTTTTTGAGCATCTCTGTTGAAACTGGTGATGACCAAACTACAACAAGAAAAGTTCACTTTTGTGTAGTGTTGCTGTGGTATATAAATATATAATAATTGCACGAAATGTAATATATTATCAATAAAATGTTAATGTAATCATTTCTCAAAACAAAATCTTATTTTATTTTGTATAAGAAATGTATTACATCATAAACACTAGCAACTTGTAATAATGGATAAATAAATGAATGTTTACAATAATAATTTTCTGTCAACATAATCATGAGCACAAAATAATTTTTTTTTAATTAAAATGAAATTATTTTTTATGTCTTAATCTAATTAGAGAGTAACAACCCAAAAAATAAAAATAAATCTACGCAAAGCTGTAAAAAAACTTTGTGTCCCTTTCTCTGCACACCTTGTTATCAGACTGAGGAGCCAAATTTCACCTGAGCTTGTGGATATTGTTTTTCTCAACATGAACATGTGAAACAATACGAACACGATAACCATATGCCAACTCAAGTGTAGGCTGTATATAAATTCTGTACGATAAATGGCGCAGTCTACTAAGCTTAAATGCTTTGGATTTGTATATTTTTTGTTTACACAAATTGTTTAATGTTTTCAAACTCAAACCTCAAGATATAAAATAATAAAATTATATATAATGATATAATGAAAACTCTGTCATTTACTCACCCTCATGTTGTTCCAAACCTGTATGAAATTCTTTCTTCTGTTGAACTAAAAAGATATTTGGAAGAATGTTGGTAACCAGACAGTTGACGGTAGCCACTGACTTCCATAGTAGGACAAATAAAAAATACTGTGGAAGTCAATGGCTACCATTCAACTGTCTGGTTACCAACATTCTTCAAAATGTCTCATTAGTTCAGCAGAAAAAAAAGAAACTCATATAGGTTTGGAACAACATTGGGGTGGAGTAAATGATGACAGAATTTTAATTTTGGGGTGAACTAACCCTTTAAATAAACAAATAATCAAATATAAAAACGAAATTATGAGCCCAAATATTCAAAAAAATGTTTTTGAAAAATGCACATCCCCAGTAAATACAGAGGATTTATGAAAGGAATGATAGGAAAAGATGTGTATGGAGAAGAATCATGATAGAATATCCTATCATCCGTGAAACATGGTGGATGCAGTGTTATGGCATGGGCATTATTAAAGGGGGTTGGAGCTAAACTCTGCCTGAGAGCTCTCTAGGAGCTGGGTTGGCTACCCCATCTTAAATGGTTCATGTAATATTTTTTTGTTAAACCCCTTAAATAATAATAATAATAATAATAAACACAGGAATGTTTAAATCTAGTGCATTTAATATTCAAAAAATAAAATAAAAATGCATCAATGTTTGTTGTGCCTTAAAAAGAATACAATTGTTTTTTTATAGAAACTATTACAATATACAATTTGGTGAGTTCATAATGTAATAAATTTCCCACAATTTAAAAATCATTATTAATTTGAGCTCCAATAACTAAAAATTATTACATTACGAAACTATAATTATTACTTTACAAACCTCTTATTCAATTATGTGCCATTATCATTGTTGCTTTGTTATTACATTATGAGTTGCTACACAACACTTAAAGCACATTACTTTAGAAAACATGATCAGCAGCTTTTTCTGCTTTTCCTGCACTGTTAACAGCTTACCTTCATTGAGTGCATGTCCACTGTCGTTTCCGCCTGGGAAATCCAAAGAGGAATACAAAAGAAGATATAAACACAGAAAGCTCATTAATAAGCTATGTATCTTCCTACAGTATAGATGCTTCTACTGACAACAGATATTTTAGATATTTTAGCTACTTAAATTAACCGTGTTACAGAAAACACAATGTAACACAGTTACAGAAAACACTGCTTCCCTTTATATTTTATATGGGGATAAATATGGGGTGGCAATGTTTTTTTCTAAGGGTGTCAGTTGTCACTGTGCCACCCTGGTAGAGTTCTCTCTGAAGCAGCTTACCTGGGAGAAGACCTTTCGCTGTTCCATTAGCATAAACCTCTTTTGGTTCTGTTTTGAATACAAAAGAAGATATAAACACAGAAAGCTCATTAATAAGCTATGTATCTTCCTACAGTATAGATGCTTCTACTGACAACAGATATTTTAGATATTTTAGCTATTTAAATTAACAAGATTACAGAATACACAATGTAACAGAGTTACAGAAAACACTCCTTCCATTTATGTTTTATATGGGGATAAATCAGGGGTGGCAATGTTTTTTCTAAGGGTGTCAGTTGTCAATCTGTGCCACCCCGGTAGAGTCCTCTCTGAAGCAGCTTACCTGGGAGAAGACCTTTCGCTGTTCCATTAGCACAATCCTCTTTTGGTTCTCTATATAAAGTCCTCTCTTTTGAGAAAGCTATAGAGGATTACAAATAAAGATGATAAATACAGTTACTATCTACATGCATTGCTGTCAGAGGCAGAGATAAACAAGTGAAGTCTGGTCAGCACAAATAATTAATATAGATTTCAATGGACTATTTCAAGATTTTGGTCCTGTCAGTTGAAGAAAGTTTATCAGAGAAAATTATTAAAAAGATTGTGCACAGAATCTGTATTTATGTTGTAATACTCACTAATTCTTTTAGTCTTGAAAAGGTAAAAGCAGAGCGCTGCAACTAAAACTACTGCAGCTACAGCTCCAATCGCAATTCCAATAACCAGGGTAGTGCCTTCATTGCAGTCAATGCATTTTCCATCTGCAAAAAAATATATAAAAATAATAATAAATGGACAAAGTTACTGTATGTAAAGTCTAAATGCCTACTACATTTAGAAAAATCAATTCCATTGTTGATAGAGTTATGTTAAGGTGTCATAAAACACTAAACTACATTTTCTGAGATTTTATAAGGTTTTTGTGTAGCACATTAATGGATGTTAACATTTTTATCTGTAATTTTAATTGTAATAGAATCCTTATCTAGGCACTATTTTTGACTTTCGGGTTTAAAATGTTCATAGTGTCAATGTCATAGGTTGTGATATTTTCTCTCATTATGGTGTACTGATAATTATTCATGAGACATTTGTGCACTTATCCTATGAGAGACACATTTATGGATCACAAGTGTTTGTTTTCACTTTGTAAGTGTTTCTATGTGGCATAATTTCTCTTTCATAGACCCCGAGTCTCCATCCATTCTGAGTGTAACCCTCGGTAAACACTGCAGGTGTCATGATGGTCACAAACACAGAGATGTAACTCTTATTTCACTAAGCTGATTGGTAACTAAAAACTTACACATCATGCTTTCAAGTTGTTTCATGTAGGCACTTCCACCAGTGTTTCCTCGGAGGAAAGAGCCCTACTCTAATGATTAAATACTTTCACTTTACCTACCCCATTTGACAATAATTGGTTCTTTGAGAGTTTTGTGGGACACAAAACAGTCATATTCTGCTTTTTCATCCTCCTTGATGTCCACATGCTTCCTCAACTGGAAGGTTCCATCATTGTTTGGTCTGATTCCTGTGGATTCAATCTCAACAGCAGGCAGGGATGTGCGATATTTTCTTATGGTCAACATCACATCTTTGGGGTAGAAACCAGTGGCCATGCAGGTGAGTTTCAGCTTAGTTTTGTCACTGGTAGACTTTTTTGCAAACACGTGAACCTTTGGAGGAGCTGCGGACACAGATTATCAATCAGTTCTATCTCTATGACAGCTGCAGATAATCAACAAATACAAATACTCTACATTTACTCACAGCCCTTTCTGAGCTCCTCGTCTCCATATTCTCTGAATTTGTTGAGCCAGTCCACACACTCTTTCTCCAGGTAGCCCTTAGTGTACTGGTTCAGGATGGGCACATTATCCCATTTCCTCTTGGTTGGAAGAGCTGCAACAACTGGGGCAACCCACTGAGACTCCTTATCATCAAAAGACAAGAAGTTATCGCCATCATAACTGTACTCATCGATACCTTTGGAAAACTTAATTTCCTTTCCCACTTGATCAATTTCACAGCCATGTCTCCACTGAAGAACATGAACATCTGAAAGGGACAGAAAACAAAATGTTTTTCAGATAATAATAACAATATAACGTAATAATTATGGAGGTAAATATGTATCAGTATTTCTCACCTGAAGCAGTGTCGTTCATACGGTCCATCAGAATTTTGACATTCACATTAAACCACTGTTCTTTGCTCTTTCTTGACTGGGTGCCTTTTTCCCAGTAATCCTCCTGCATTTTCTCTTTCATCCAGTGCTGTGTGGGAATCTTTCTCTTTTCCTTGCTATTGTAATAGTCAATCTGTCTGTCATCTAGAAGACCCATAGCTGTGAATTCATGGATGCCTGGCATATCGACAGGTTTGGACAAGGCTGTGTAAATGTAGTACAGGGAGTGTTTGTCTGTAAACCAAATGAATAAAATAGACTGTATGAAACAAGTGTATGTGATCAAATTGGTTAGTGAAGGAGAGAACAGTTACAGAAAAAACTAAAACTAAATCTATTGTAATTAAAAAAAATAATAATAAAAAAAAAGACCTATAATTAGCTGAAGGCTATTTAATAAAAGTGTGTGCCTACTTGGATCTGAAATAGTTTAACTATTTTCAGGTTACTCTTTGGTATATCCAGATTGTATTATGTTGAAAAAGTAATCTGAGGCGGCTAATCCTGGTATCGGATCATATGAACAGTAATAACTAGGCCGCTGCCATGTTGATCGATGTCAAATTATGGAAAGTATTTTTTATTTTTTTATTTAAAATTGTAACAACAACATTTCAGTCTTTCCAGTTCACATTCGTTATAATATTAACAATACAATATGTTAAAGGTTGAAAAAAAAGGGAGAAAAACAACAAAAACAAAAAAACAATCAAGTTACCAATAAAGAAAAATACATTTTGTGACAGATTTGTATTCCATGACAAAAATAGTTCCAGTGACATATTATCCATTAAACATTTCTGAATGAATGTTCATTATTGATATGCATTTCTTGTTTGTAATTAATTTAAGAGACTTAAAATAAAAATCCACCTCTATCAAAAACAACTTAAATGATGGTGAAGAATTCTGGAATTTACATTTATGGATATTTACAAAATGTAAAGGTTTACTATAGTACATAGTTTCTTTTCTTTGTATTCAAAATAAGTGATAATGTTCTTCCCCTCAATGTTGATTTTGTGTTTTGTTTTACATAATATATAATTCTCAAGTTCTTTCCAAAATGCATTACTGTATGAACAACCATAAAACAACTGGGTTACATTTTCAAGTTCATTTTCACAAAAAGTACATTTGTTATCAATATCAAGAAATCTTGAAATGTACATCTTAGATGGGTATATGTTATGTAGTATTTTTAGATGTAATTCTCTAATTTTATCTGTGACAGTATTTAAAAGGAACAAGCCATGCCTTCTGCCAATTAATATTCATAAAAATAGCATTCCAAAAAAATTTCCCTCTAGGTATTATTTTTTTGGCATTGTAGAAACATTCTCTGATATGTTTATTAATACATGTTTTGCTTAGAATGTCAATACCGTTTATGTAAAGAATGTTAGGAGTAGTGCGTTGTACATTTTGCTCTACATAGCTTTTCATTAATTCTAATATTCCACTGGGAATAGAGTTAATTACTGAGCTAAATTCTTTAAATTTTACAGGGAAAGTTTTCTGTGAAAGAAAGTCTTCATAGCTAAGAAGTTGACCATTAGGGCTAAATAAGTCTTTTAAATAAATGCTATTTTCCTTAAAAAAACAAGGGAAGCAGGTGGAGGAGTTGACGAGAAGACGCCAGATTGCGTGGGTTGCCGCAATCATGAAGACATTTTTTAATTTTAATAAACCAATACAAAATATTGTCTTCTAAAATTCCCATAAAAATGGTTCTACCATGTGAGGGTGAGACTGTGGTTTTCTTGGACAAAGTTGTCATAGTCTGCTGTGCTCAAACATGTGTCCAAGTGTTGTGCAGTGATTGCTAAATCAACTGGTTTGTAAAAGTGTTTATTAAAAGTTGTACAAAGCAAGAGGTTGTGTATTGTATATTCTTTGATGACTTGTAGGATAGTTGATGAATTATGTTGATTTTGTGGTTCATGTTAGCAGACGATAAAGCCAGGCCACATTGCATGAATCAAATAAATTATATTTATTTTGTTTTCAATGAACAATTTGCTTTGATATTCTGTACATCTTTTTACATGCCTTTTTAAAATGTTTGTGAATCAAGGTTTTATATAACTGCTTAATAAATACATTAAGTGACTTCTCTGTTTCTGTACTGATTGCATCCACAAAGACTCTAAGCAGTGGCGGCGCCAGGGGGGAGCTAGGTGGTGCTGTAGCTCCCCCTATAATAGCCATAGCACCTGCCCAGCACCCCCAAGAAATGTCTGTAATTTATTATATTTATATTTTAATTTCATGTTTGAACAGTCTTTTTCATGTAGTTTCAAATAGGAATTAAATAATAATTAAAAAATCGCAAGCGGACGCGCGCGGGTGGGCTGGGGCGGGGGCGGGGGCGGGCGCGGTCGCCGTGAGCGCTGAGCGAGCAGGAACGAGTAACGTTAGTGAGTTGTCGTCAAAAAAGATGGATAAAGCAAAAAAGCTGTCGGGGACTAAAAATAGAAAAAGAAAGAGGGAAAAGGAGATGGCATGTCAATTGTTGCGACAGCAGCTACTGTAAATAAGTGGATGGTGAAAGGCAACAGGTAGGATTTAAAGTGTGACGTCCAGGCATAGACTACTGGCTATCGGGACTACCGGGAGATTCCCTGTGGGCCGACGTGCTTTTTGGTCCGATACAGCTCATACTTTTTTTTTTGTCTTAACGGCCCATAAAACTCGTACATCGGCGGCCCATTCGTTTTGTTTTGCTTAATTGTGTAAAGTGCCGGTGTAATGCATTGATCAAAAAAAGTCAGCGTTGGTTTTTTTCTGACACCCCATGAAACACGTAGATCAGCGGCCCATTGGTTCTTTTCTTGATTGACACTGGGCTGGCCCAATCACATCTTAAATATGAAGTATAGAAACATATACTCTTTCAAGTATAGAAATTAGTACAAAACTAATAATGAAAGTTTCTTTTATTTTTCAGTGCATTTGTTTTTACAATATATGGCTATTATAGGCTACTATCATGGGATTAATATTATAACTATTATTATGTAGTAGTGTAATGTAGACTGACACACTAACTAAAAGAGGTTTGAATTTTTCTTTGTTTAATTTGCACACTGCATATGGGTTGGGGCTTTTAATTTAACTCTCAAAGTGCACCAGATTGATGATGGCCAACATTGTTGCTGCATACCCCTCTGACACTGGGGAGTTGCGCCCCTGTCTATAGCCCTTTCATTATATATAGGCTACAGTATGCTTATAGTCGTGGAACGAGTAGCCTATAGTTAATGCGGGCGTGTATAAAGGGTGGTCCGATGCGACCTTCATAATGAAACGCCCCAAAATTAAAAACACCTTCTCTTAAGTGTTGAGCATCCCCATAGCACCTGCAACAGAAAATCTCTGGAGCCGCCACTGACTCTAAGGAACGTTACACATAACTGGAATGGGCAAAGATACACCAATCTATTTTGAAGGGATTTATAGCTCTTAAACTCCTGCAAAGTGTACGCACTCAATCCAAAAACAAGGTTAACGATGTCCAGATTTGTGAGCGGTGGTAACGTTAGTGCGTCTGGATCTGTAATCCAGTCTTGGGCAGCTAAATCATATGGATCAACGTTGTTTATCGTGGACATTTTGTCCAAATAACGTTTTTTGGCAGTGGCATTTAGTTTCTCCCGATAGGGTCCCTTCTCTTTTTCTTTCAATTTCTTCCGTTCTTCCTCAATTTTACCTCGTTTTAGCCAAACACACCCAACTATTAGGGGAGCGCGGGGCACAACCTAACGCGGGGTTAGTTGTAACACGCTTGTTTTAAATACTTCCGCACATGCTTGGATGACGAAACTTTGTGTATTTACCAGTTGCCATATCAACACTAAATAGAAAAAAAAATCCGCTAAAATTAATTATTTTTTGGAAGATATCCATAGACATTTATTAAACCATAGCAAAAGTACATTTCTTACTTAAGTTAATTTTTCATCTCTATTTTTTGTGTTTATTTAAAATAAGACAAATCTGATATTATTTTAATCTCCAAGATGTTATTTAACAGTTGAGATAGTTATTTAATGCTTCGCTAACTAGCAGAAGACACTAGCCGGGTTTAAATCCCAGTTGTGCAGGCGGGGGCATGTTGTAACACTGCGTTACAATGTGCCCCTATTAGAAATATGCTATTATATTCTATACTTTTATTAATTTTATTGAGAAAACGTGAGAAAAAAAGTGAATAAAGACTGAGAGTCAATGTTCAGAAATTACTCATTATTTATTTGTTTTGAACTATGTTGTATAGCTGTGTTTTCATGTGTTCGTATAGTCAAAACTCAAAAATGAGATTAGATCTTATATTAGATCAGATAACATTTTAAGCTGTCATATGGTCATGTATGTTACAATGTGCCCCACACATGTTACAATGTACCCCACCTATGGGGCATGTTGTCACATTTCACTTCCATTCTTTCGGGGTATATCAAGAAAAAAGTATATACTGTATTGATAAAACAAAAACACATAATTGTACTAGACATGTGGGAAATGAATGTGGGAAAAAAATAAATACTCTGAACCATAAGTAGATTTACACAAACTGAGAAAGACAAAAAGCGTTACTTTGTGCCCCGCTCTCCCCTACATGTCATAGCAACGAGCGGCGAAAAGCTAAACAGAGACCGCGTGGCTGCAAGCATGGTACCCACGTCCCATAATGCAACACTGCGTGACGTACCTTCACATGCCTATATATTTAATTATATAGACCTTATGTAGCCCCGCCCCTTTTCAGCGCTGCGCTCGTTGTCTTTTGACTTCCGGTTTTATTTTCACAGCGATTCTGCGTATTTATGAATAAGCGGCTCGTTTTAAAATCTTCCCGGTCTACTGACATTTGTTAAGACATCTGGTTTAAACATTACAATCCTCATGATAACTTTCGTTAACTTTTGTTAACTTTATATTAAGTAAATCCACTTCAAAAGCTAATTACTCCTGGACAGCAATGCCATAGAAATATACAGAGCGACTGGAAAAACGGAAGTTCAAAGACAATATTCTAAAGATGGCGGCGCCCTCGTTTCTCTGGTGCATAAGGTCTATAGGCTAAGTATTGATACACTTTTAAATTCCATGTACTATGTAACATAAATTCGTAATCAAATTTCAAGACCGTATGCGTAAAATGTTACTTTCACTTTCTCCAACAAACGCAGCAAAATAATAATCATTTAACGTTACCCGTTTGAACTGAAGACAAAGTCCCACAAAGAAAGAAAAAGCAAAGCAGAGTAAAACTCTTTGTCACGACACCCGTTTCCATGATTTATAATCTTCTGATTAGGCTATCTAAGAAGTCCACTAATGTTTACTGTGTCGGTCTGAACTCAAGATCACGACTGTAATCATCTGATCTGGGTGCACAAAATAGCGGTGATGGGGATTTGAACGGAATGAATGGAAACCTCTGGCCTTTAGCGCCGATTCTCCTTCTTCTTCTCTTGATTAATGGCGGATTGCAAACAACTTTTAGGTGCATACCGCCACCTACTGTACAGGAGTGTGTAACATCATGCTATTTGTTTAAAGGGATAGTTCACCCAAAAATGAAAATTCTGTCATCATTTACTCTCCCTCAAGTTGTTCCAAGCCTGTATGATCTCCTTTCTTCTGCTAAACACAAAAGAAGATATTTTAAAGAAGGTTGGTAATTAAACAGTTGCTGGTCCCCATTGACATCCATAGTATTTTTTTTTTCCTATATGGAAGTCAATGGGGTCCATCAGTCGTTTGGTTACCGACTTTCTTCAAAATATCTTCTTTTGTGTTCAGCAGAAGAAAGAAAGTCATACAGGCTTGGAACAACTTGAGGGAGAGTAAATGATGACAGAATTTTCATTTTTGGGTGAACTATCCCTTTAAGTGTTCTCATATTCTACCCATCAACCCTGTGTCTTTAAGAAATTTAAAAAGTGCAGTTCTGGTGATTCTTATCCCTTATCCCTCTCCTTCTGTTCCCAGTATCCCCATCAGATTCCACTTCCACCCTACTTCCTGAATCCCATCAACACCTGTCTTTCCTCCTCATATAGGCTAATATACAGTGCAATGAGAGTGCAGATAAACTAGCAAAAGATGCATTACAGCAGGAAATAACCGTTCCAATTCCACTTGGAAAAGGAGAAGGAAAAGCAGTGATTAGAAAGAAAGGTATAGAAATATGGCAGAAATGGTGGGAAGAAGACACAAAAGGAAGGGGATATCATAAAATACAAAAATCTGTCAATATAAAAAAATATAAGGAAAGGACTAGGCGGAAGGAAATTATAATGATAAGACTGAGAGTGGACACACAGGACTGAATGGCACCTTGTTTTTAATGGGGAAAAGGAATAGTGAATACTGTGAAAACTGTGGGGTTAAAGGAGAACTCTGGTCAATTTTAACATTGAGCTCATTTTTTTGTAAATTTGGAGTGCTGTCATTACAGAGAACAACGACAAAAATTGGTGTTGCCTACACTGTGTTATCCTCTTTTTAAAATTTGCACCCTGTTGACTTCAATGGGGCAAGTTTTAAACCTGCTTTTAGCCTCTTAACATCCTTGATGTGTCATTACAAGTGCACAGGTCATGTGAGTGATTCCTTCAGAGTGAACGCGGGTTAATCTGACTGCAGTAGATGTGAAAGATATGAATAAAAATGATGTTTATTCAGCCAGCGCACATACCTGTATTTACATCCTGTTTTCGGTCGAAGTCCACAGTAGTCGATTGTCGAGTTCACGCGCATTGGTTTAGTACCTATGATCACGCGCGTGAACTCGACAATCGACTACTGTTGCCACTCAAATGTTCATGATGGATTACGAAGACTTATTTCTTTTGTCTGCAATCTGATATTGTTAATTTTGTTGTAGTCTCAATGAATAAGGCCCAGGTGAGCCACTGGCAGTTGGAGTGTGTGTTTGTGCTGTCTAACTTGGAATAACATTTTTATCTCTATCTGTGCAAGATGCAAATTTCTAGCAAGTGCCTAAGACTAAAGCATCTAACTGTCCAGGGATGTAAACTCATCAGCAGTGAAACGGGTGACAAAGATGTGAACTTGGGTGTTCTGGGCACATGTTCCCCGGGGAAGAAAGATGTTTATCAGTTTTATATAATCAAGTGATAATATATTATAGAAACCTCACTTGAACAAGCTGAGAACTCGAGCTCAAAATACTAGAAACTGTTAGCATGACTGAAAGTTTGAAACATCTTTTAACATTGCGTTTTTTTTTTAGCATGGCCTTGTTTCATAAATTGTTACCTGCAAATTTAAGTTTTAAGATTTGTAGGTAAAATTGAATCAACTGTCATTTAGTCAGTTATGGTAACTGATCATGATCAATTTTGTACCGTGCTTTATTGCATAGTGAATGTAAAGCTACAGATACTGGAGGAAATATATAGCTGCAAGCAACAATTCATGAGGTTCAAGCGTTTTAAGTCCATAAATTATCAATGATCAAGAATAGACTAAAACACATTCACAAAAGAAAGGCTAAAACAATACTGCTTAATACACCCTAAGCATGCTCACACACATTGTTGTAGATACAGATGTTTGTAATAAAAGATGGTAACAAAATGTTTATTCCAAATCTCCTCTGTATAACATTTTCAGGGTTCACAATAATTGTGGCACAATTGTCAAAACTGAGAGCTCAGTACAAATGAAGTGATAAACTTTGACACAATGTGATTTTAAGTGTTACAATAGTGATTTTATGTCTAAATATGAAAAAAAAAGCAAAACTTGCGAAAAAGAGCTTTATTATTAAGGAGAATTACAATTATAATAGTTGGTTTGCACAGTAATCTCCACTAAAGCAAAGCAATTTTTCCATAGCAACTTCATTAAACAGGCTTAAACACACAAAAACATTATTTAAAAAAGAAAATATCTTTTAATGGTCTATATAAGCATTACACATTTCTTTGCAAACTAATTATATAAAACTATATTACCAGTGCAACATCATTTAGAGAATCAAACAATGCTGGAAACTGATTTTTTTTATTTATTATTCTGCGGGTGTCTCGAGTGGACGACAGTAACATTATAGCCTTAATATTTCAGTTGAAATGAGTGATCGTTTAGAATTTACTGTGAGTTTGAGCTTCAAAATGACCTGTTGTACAAATGTATTTATTTAACAGGGACCATACAGTCAAACATAGTAACAATACAAAGCCTGTAACTGATGCGCAGCATATATAGTTTATAGCTAATGCTAATTTTCAACTTCTGTACCTGGTTGGGCATTTCTAAGTACATTATAAAACAGATACACATAAATAAAACACATTCTCATTTCTTCAAACACACACACACACACACACACACACACACACACATATTATATATGTCTTGAGGATGTAACAATAATGGTAATGGATTGGCTTTTTATCCATAATTTTTATTGCTCGATTGTAAAGTGAACCAATGTGTTTTGTTGCAGACGGAGCAGCCTGCGCCCAAACTGTCATGCAGTATGAAATGTGCGAAAAGACCATAGCATGCATGTACAGCAGGGCTGCCTGGTTTGGTATGTCATTTCTGATTAGTTTAAAACAAGATTGCTTTGTAGTGTTTTAGAGATTTTCTTTATATGTTTAGCAAATTTAAGTTGAGGATCTATGACCAATCCAAGATAATTAAATTCTGTAACATGTACACAGTTTTGTGAAGTTTCTACTTACAATATGCACAAATTCTCTTGTATCTCGTAATCTTTGACGATTGTTGTTTTGATGTTACATTACTCACAATGGGCCATGCAAGATAACTATAAAAAAAAAAAAGTTAAATCGATCAAAATTATTTTGATAACTTTTTGCCATGAGGGTCCCAAGATGATGCATGTCAAGTTTTAACTTTCGAGCAAATCGGACAAACAGCCTCCGAGGAGTTTGAAAAAGATGTTTCAAATAATTTCAAATATTTAATGAACAATTTGATTGACAGCAGTGGTTCTTGAGGCAAAGTTGTTCAGAATGAGATTTGGCATCCCGTTGTGAGCGTGAATCACAGATCGAAATTCTTGCCATGAGGATCTAGATGTCATTCTAGATGTCATGAATCAGACAAACGGCGTCGAAAAAGATTTTTTTTCTGAAAATTAAAAATGGCAGAAATATCTGAGAGATTTTTTTTTCATTGAGCCGAGAATTCCAATGATTTCACTAAGGCCGTGTCTCAATATGCGTTCTTGTCTGTACTTGTGTTCTTGTGGACTTGTGAAACGTCATCAGTCGCTGCCCAAGTACTGCCCCAATACACAAGTTTGCATTTTGGCAAGAACGGTTAAAAATCCCGGAAGTGTTCTTGACACGCCCATTTTACCGAGGATGCAACGGTTGGTAACTTGTGTGAACTTGACGGCAGAAATATCCCAGCATTCGAGGAAGGAGAGGCAGGTCAATACAAGTCGTTTTTCTACAATTTCGTACACTATTTCATCACTAAATTCACTTCTGAGAACATTTGATGCGAGAAATCAACTGTGTAGATTTCAAATATTGGCATTTTTACGAAAATTTATGGCGAATCGAAAATGTGCTCAAACGTTTTCGGAAGTGAGAATCTCCATAAGAATAATGGCCAATAATAACGTCAATAATTCTCGTTATGTTTGGGTACTGCAGACGGCGTCTGTGCAAGGGTATTATTGCGCAATACCAGCAAGAACACATCATCTCAAACTGTCAGCAGCGTTCTGTGTGCTCGTCACCTTGTGAGTTCATTCTTCCAAGAACAACTAGCAAGAGCGTTCTCCCCAAGAACACAAGTCCGTTCTTTGCATTCTTGGTTTTGAGAAACACCCTAAATTGAGACCTACCATCTGGGCCAGGTTTCAAGTATCTAGAGGCCTTACGGTTTTGGTCTGCACAATCAGTTTTGCGGTGGAAGAATACAAATAAAAATCTTAACAATTACAACAGGGATTCCACATATTGTGCTTGAACGCCTAAAAATAAAGCTTTTCTGCAAAACCTTCCAATAAACAATTGTTTTGAAACAGCAGAGGTCTATCAGAATTACCCTGTAACATCACTTTTCAAAGTGCAACCACAACACACTTATACAGCAAGTGCTAGCGAAAGGTTCAGATCAAGTCCCAGACAATGCTTGGACTGATGAAATGTATACTTAAATGCAATGAAATTCACACTGAATATAAAGATTTGCCTAAGTCAAAAAATGTAATAAAACACCTTCAATATCATCTGAAATGATCTCACATGCTTAAAATTCAGGAAAACAATGCATATAGTTGATCTGATGACCAAAGTGAGAGGAAAAAAAGGGAGTGAGCATAGACTGAGATCCCTAGTTCTTACTTTTCCTGTTTCCTGTGGCACAAAAAGAAACCGTAATCAACATCACAGAAAAATGTGACTGAGATCAAATCCTTGGGCATAATTCTTGCATACATATGCCAGGTTATTACTGCTTTGGACCATGCCTTCCTTTAGACAGTTCCATTGCTTCCTGCAATAATAAGACACAAGTTGTTAGCCATGAGAACAATTTGTTTGCAATTTGTGACATTTTAAGCAAATCTTGATGTAGGCCAAAATATAAAAGATAAGAGTTGTAGTCTAAAACTACTTATAGGTTTGTGTGCTATATATTTTATGAATATTTTACATTTAACCTTAAATATAAATATACTGTATAATCAATCACATTTACATTGTACTTTATGACTCAAAACTCATACACTTTTTTTGAGCATCTCTGTTGAAACTGGTGATGACCAAACTACAGCAAGAAAAGTTCACTTTTGTGTAGTGTTGCTGTGGTATATAAATATAGAATAATATTCTACACATAATGTAATATATTATCAATAAAATGTTAATGTAATAATTTCTCAAAACAAAATCTTATTTTATTTTGTATAAGAAATGTATTACATCATAAACACTAGCAACTTGTAATAATGGATAAATAAATTAATGTTTACAATAATAATTTTCTGTCAACATAATCATGAGCACAAAATAATTGTTTTAATTCAAATGAAATTCTTTTTTATGTCTTAATCTAATTAGAGAGTAACAACCCAAAAAATAAAAATAAATCTACGCAAAGCTGTAAAAAAACTTTGTGTCCCTTTCTCTGCACACCTTGTTATCAGACTGAGGAGCCAAATTTCACCTGAGCTTGTGGATATTGTTTTTCTGAACATGAACATGTGAAACAATACGAACACGATAACCATATGCCAACTCAAGTGTAGGCTGTATATAAATTCTGTACGATAAATGGCGCAGTCTACTAAGCTTAAATGCTTTGGATTTGTATATTTTTTGTTTACACAAATTGTTTAATGTTTTCAAACTCAAACCTCAAGATATAAAATAATAAAATTATATATAATGATATAATGAAAACTCTGTCATTTACTCACCCTCATGTTGTTCCAAACCTGTATGAAATTCTTTCTTCTGTTGAACTAAAAAGATATTTGGAAGAATGTTGGTAACCAGACAGTTGACGGTAGCCACTGACTTCCATAGTAGGACAATTAAAAAATACTGTGGAAGTCAATGGCTACCATTCAACTGTCTGGTTACCAACATTCTTCAAGATGTCTCATTAGTTCAGCAGAAAAAAAAGAAACTCATATAGGTTTGGAACAACATTGGGGTGGAGTAAATGATGACAGAATTTTAATTTTGGGGTGAACTAACCCTTTAAATAAACAAATAATCAAATATAAAAACGAAATTATGAGCCCAAATATTCAAAAAAATGTTTTTGAAAAATGCACATCCCCAGTAAATACAGAGGATTTATGAAAGGAATGATAGGAAAAGATGTGTATGGAGAAGAATCATGATAGAATATCCTATCATCCGTGAAACATGGTGGATGCAGTGTTATGGCATGGGCATTATTAATGGGGGTTGGAGCTAAACTCTGCCTGAGAGCTCTCTAGGAGCTGGGTTGGCCACCCCATCTTAAATGGTTCATGTAATATTTTTTTGTTAAACCCCTTAAATAATAATAATAATAATAATTAAAGCTGCAAGCAGCGATGAAAGGGCCCTCGCACCCGTGCCATCAACACTCGGTGGCTTTAGGAAGACAGAGCATGGTTGGGAAATGTACATTTAAGGAGGTATATATAGTAAGAGTATGTCAAAGTCAGTTATAAAATGTTTTGTATAATGGTGATAATAGCATGCTTCATGACTCAGCTAAGTGTTGCTAGCATGTTTAGTCTGTTTCTAGCATGCTTAGTACACAATAATTATGTGGTTAGTACTGCATTACTGTGTTAACCATGTCAGTTTCTGTTGCCAGTAGGTGGCGTTATGACTATAACTGAATATGAGCATGGATGTGTGTTCAGGACAGAACTCTTATCAAACTTGTGAAGTTTGGTGCAAATTGGACATTGCCTTCTTGAGTAACAACAAAGTCATGTTTCATTGAATTAGCATTCTTTAGCACTTAGCTAAGCATTACTAGCATGTTTTAATATGTTTCTAGCATGTTTAGAACTCAATGGCATTTTTAACATGTTGCTAGAACGGCATCAACGTGTTAAACATGTCACTTCCTGTTGCCAGTAGGTGGCGCTATTACTATAACTGAACATTCTCATGTAGATGTGTTCAGGCCATGACTCTTATCAAAAGTGTGAAGTTTGGGGCAGATTGGACATTCCATGCCTGAGTTACAGCAAATTCCTATTTAATTGCAATAATAGCATGCTTTAGCACTTAGCTAAGAGTTTGCTAGCATGTTTTAGCATGTTTCTAGTATGTTGTTAGCATGTTTAACACTTGCTGGCACTTTTTTATATGTTATTAGGAGTCCATAACAGTGTTAAACATGTCACTTCCTGTTGCCAGCAGGTGGCGCTATTACTGTAACTGAATATAAGCATGGTCATGTGTTCAGGACAGAACGCTTATCAAAAGTGTGAAGTTTGGGGCAGATTGGACATTCCATGCCTGAGTTACAGCAAATTCATATTTAATTGCAGTAATATCATTCTTTAGCACTTAGCTAAGTGTTTGCTAGTATGTTTTATTATGTCTCTAGTATGTTGGTAGGATGTTTAGCATCTACTGGCATTTTTTTATATGTTATTAGGAGTCAAGAACAGTGTTAAACGTCACTTCCTGTTGCCAGCAGGTGGCGCTATGACTATAACTAAATATGAGCATGGACATGTGTTCAAGAGATAACTCTTATCAAACATGTGAAGTTTGGGGTAGATTGTACATTGCCTTCTTGAGTAACAACAAAGTCCTGTTTCATTGAATTAGCATGCTTTAGCACTTAGCTAAGTATTGCTAGCATGTTTTAATATGTTTCTAGCATGTTTAGAACTCAATGGCATTTTTAACATGTTGCTAGAACGGCATCAACGTGTTAAACATGTCGCTTCCTGTTGCCAGTAGGTGGCGCTATTACTATAACTGAATTTGAGCATAGACATGTGTTCAGGCCATGATTCTTATCAAACGTGTGAAGTTTAGGGCAGATTGGACATTCCATGCCTGAGTTACAGCAAATTCCTATTTAATTGCAGTAATAGCATGCTTTAGCACTTAACTAAGTGTTTGCTAGCATGTTTCTAGTATGTTGCTAACCTGTTTAGCACTTGCTGGCTCTTTTTTATATGTTATTAGGAGACCACAACAGTGTTAAACATGTCACTTCCTGTTGACAGCAGGTGGCGCTATTACTATAACTGAATATTCTCATGTAGATGTGTTCAGGCCATGACTCTTATCAAACGTGTGAAATTTGGGGCAGATTGGACATTCCATGCCTGTGTTACAGCAAATTCCTATTTAATTGCAGCATTTGCATGCTTTAGCACTTAGCTAAGTGTTTGCTAGCATGTTTTAGCATGTTTCTAGTATGTTGTTAGCATGTTTAGCACTTGCTGGCACTTTTTTATATGTTTTTATATGTCCACAACAGTGTTTAACATGTCACTTCCTGTTGCCAGCAGGTGGCACTATGACTGTAACTGAATATGAGCATGGTCATGTGTTCAGGATAGAACGTTTATTAAAAGTGTGAAGTTTGGCGCAGATTGGACATTGCCTTCTTGAGTAACAACAACATCCTGTTTCATTGAATTAGCATGCTTTAGCACTTAGCTAAGTATTGCTAGCATGTTTTAACATGTTTCTAGCATGTTTAGAAGTCAATGGCATTTTTAACATGTTGCTAGAATGGCATCAACGTGTTAAACATGACACTTCCTGTTACCAGTAGGTGGCGCTATTACTATAACTGAATATTCTCATGTAGATGTGTTCAGTACAGAACGCTTATCAAAAGTGTGAAGTTTGGGGCAGATTGGACATTCCATGCCTGAGTTACAGCAAATTCCTATTTAATTGCAATAATAGCATGCTTTAGCACTTAGCTAAGAGTTTGCTAGCATGTTTTAGCATGCTTCTAGTATGTTGTTAGCATGTTTAGCACTTGCTGGCACTTTTTTATATGTTATTAGGAGTCCATAACAGTGTTAAACATGTCACTTCCTGTTGCCAGCAGGTGGCGCTATGACTATAACTGAATATGAGCATGGTCATGTGTTCAGGACAGAACTCTTATCAAACGTGTGAAGTTTGGGGCAGATTGGACATTCCATGCCTGAGTTACAACAACTTCCTGTTTCATGGCGAAACATCGAAATTTATCAGGCCGCCGAGGACCCGCCCTTTGACGAAAACTCAAGATCTTCGCAATTTAACGTCGCAAAGGCCTTAAGATTACACTCACCAAATTTGAAGATGATCAGATTAAAACTGTAGGAGGAGTTCGTTAAAGTACGAGGCCTGAAAATGGCAAAAACTGCACAAAAATCTGAGAGGAAGTTCAAAATGGCTGACTTCCTGTTGTGTTTAGGGCTATGCTCCAAGAGACTTTTTTGTAGGTATTAGGTCATTACATGTATGTACCGAATTTCGTGCACGTACGTGGAACGTTGCGGGAGGCGCACTCCGTTGAAATTTTATAGGTGGCGCTATCGAGCCATTTTGCCCCGTCCAATTCTGAAACCTATATCAGATGTAAATTTTCGCCAGTTCTGATGCGTGTGCAAAGTTTTGTGAGTTTTCGAGCATGTTTAGGCCCTCAAAAATGCAATTAAATGCGGAGAAGAATAATAATAATTAAAGCTGCAAGCAGCGATGAAAAGGGCCCTCGCACCCCTGCCACCGCCACCCGGCGCCTTTAGGAAAGGCCTTAAGATTACACTCACCAAATTTGAAGAGGATCAGATCAAAACTGTAGGAGGAGTTTGTTAAAGTACAACATCAGGAAATGGCAAAAACTGCCCAAAATCTGACAGGAAGTTCAAAATAACTGACTTCCTGTTGTGTTTAGGGCTATGCTCCAAGAGACTTTTTTGTAGGTATTGGGTCTTTACATGTGTGTACCAAATTTCATACCTGTACGTGAAACGTCGAGCCGGGGCAAAATGTAGGGGCAATAAGTAAGCCATTTTGCCCCACCCAATTTTTAAAACCACATCACACGTAAATTGTCACCACTTCTGAAGCGTGTGCAAAGTTTCATGATTTTTCGAGCACGTTTTGTATTTGCCACACTTCCTGCTACCAGCAGGTGGTGCTATTGCTATAATCATAATGAGCATTGGCATGTGTTCAGGACAGGAGTCTTATCAAACATGTGAAGTTTGTGGCAGATTGAAAATTGTATGCCTGAGTTACTGCAGGCTGTCTGTGGTTGCCTAGCAACATCAGAACTGCAAGCAACATTAATATTGAACTTATCTGATCATGCATATATCACCAAAAGGCCGAAATTGGGTGAACTAGTGCAAAAAATGCCCGTGCAAAATCAGTTTTTGTGTGTGTTTTTAGTAATTGTTGGTTTGGTGTGTGCTCATTGTTACAATTACACAGCAAAAGTTCAGTGACATTTTTATTTGTGCATGGTAAAAAGCACACAGTGAACTCCGAGAAAACGCTATGCTTGAGCAAACAGTTTGTGAATAGGCAACTACAAATGATGCCCGTGAAAGAGACTGTGAACGCATTGAATAGGATATGTTTAGTTGGTGAATAGCATAGGCTATTATTACACAGTAGCGACAACGTTAAGCGCACCAGAATGAAATATAATATTCAGAAGTAAACACTAACAGCATAGCTGACATACAGATTCAGTTTACATCCACAAATGAATAAGCACCTCGATTCAGGGAGCAGTGCAAAGTGCCCGTGCAAAATCAGTTTTTGTGAGCTGATCGCCGTCAAAAAAGTTCAGGAGATATTTCTTGCGATGGCAATATGATCAAAAATAACTTTATATTGATTCAATGGATTAATAGCATTTTGAAAAAAAAAAAAAAAGTCATGAATTTATTGCATTTTTGGGAAAAAATAATCCGTTTTTATAATAAATCTTAAAAAATTCAAATCCAGATTTTGATTTTCAATGTTGTTATAACCTAAAGATTCTATGTGAAAGTTTGAAACAGAAAATAGTGGTTTTCACACATTTAGTGGTTATCTCACATTCGAGAGATATGCGAATAACACACAGACAGACAGACGGACGTTTCTGTAATTTATAGATAGATGGATTTATCACGTTCGGGAACCAAACTATAATATTCAGAAGTAAACAGTGTAGCTGACTGAGTGTTTATGTCAGAATGTTTATTTTTAAACCACAGCCTTCTTGGGGCTTCTTTGACCGATACAACTCTCTAATGTCAGAATGTTTATTTTTAAACCACAACCTTCTAAAAATGATATATTTAACGATATCTTTTGCATTTCTCATCCAAACAATGTCAAACTTGGCACTGCACTTACTCGTGCCCGTGGCGAGACACCTGTCGAGTTTGAAATCAATCGGACTAACGGTTCGAGAGATATGCGAGGAACAGACACACACACACACAGACAGACAGACAGACAGACGTTCCTGTAATTTATAGATAGATGTTTGTCAGGCCGCCGAGGGCACACCCTTCGACGAAAACTCTAGATCTTCGCAATTTAACGTCACAAAGGCCTTAAGATTACACTCACCAAATTTGAAGAGTATCAGATCAAATCTGTAGGAGGAGTTCGTTAAAGTACAACATCAGGAAATTACGAAAAATGCCCAAAATCCAGGAGGAAGTTCAAAATAGCTCACTTCCTGTTGTGTTTAGGGCTATGCTCCAAGAGACTTTTCTGTAGGTATTGGGTCATTACATGTATGTACCAAATTTCATACCTGTACGTGAAACCAGGAGCCGGGGCAAAATGTGGGGGCAATAATTTACCGAATTTGCCCCCCCCAATTCTGAAAACCATATCACACGTAAATTTTCACCACTTCTGAAGCGTGTGCAAAGTTTCATGAGTTTTCGAGCATGTTTAGGCCCTCTAAAAAGCGATTCACTTTGGAGAAGAAGAATAATAATAAACGGAGCAAAAACAATAGGGTCCTCTCACCATCGGTGCTCGGGCCCTAATAATAATAAACAGAGCAATTCCAAGAGGGTCCTCACACCATCGGTGCTCGGGCCCTAATAATAATAATAATAAACAGAGCAATTCCAAGAGGGTCCTCACACCATCGGTGCTCGGGCCCTAATAAACACAGGAATGTTTAAATCTAGTGCATTTAATATTCAAAAAATAAAATAAAAATGCATCAATGTTTGTTGTGCCTTAAAAAGAATACAATTGTTTTTTTATAGAAACTATTACAATATACAATTTGGTGAGTTCATAATGTAATAAATTTCCCACAATTTAAAAATCATTATTAATTTGAGCTCCAATAACTAAAAATTATTACATTACGAAACTATAATTATTACTTTACAAACCTCTTATTCAATTATGTGCCATTATCATTGTTGCTTTGTTATTACATTATGAGTTGCTACACAACACTTAAAGCACATTACTTTAGAAAACATGATCAGCAGCTTTTTCTGCTGTTCCTGCACTGTTAACAGCTTACCTTCATTGAGTGCATGTCCACTGTCGTTTCCGCCTGGGAAATCCAAAGAGGAATACAAAAGAAGATATAAACACAGAAAGCTCATTAATAAGCTATGTATCTTCCTACAGTATAGATGCTTCTACTGACAACAGATATTTTAGATATTTTAGCTACTTAAATTAACCGTGTTACAGAAAACACAATGTAACACAGTTACAGAAAACACTGCTTCCCTTTATATTTTATATGGGGATAAATATGGGGTGGCAATGTTTTTTTCTAAGGGTGTCAGTTGTCACTGTGCCACCCTGGTAGAGTTCTCTCTGAAGCAGCTTACCTGGGAGAAGACCTTTCGCTGTTCCATTAGCATAAACCTCTTTTGGTTCTGTTTTGAATACAAAAGAAGATATAAACACAGAAAGCTCATTAATAAGCTATGTATCTTCCTACAGTATAGATGCTTCTACTGACAACAGATATTTTAGATATTTTAGCTATTTAAATTAACAAGATTACAGAAAACACAATGTAACAGAGTTACAGAAAACACTCCTTCCATTTATGTTTTATATGGGGATAAATCAGGGGTGGCAATGTTTTTTCTAAGGGTGTCAGTTGTCAATCTGTGCCACCCCGGTAGAGTCCTCTCTGAAGCAGCTTACCTGGGAGAAGACCTTTCGCTGTTCCATTAGCACAATCCTCTTTTGGTTCTCTATATAAAGTCCTCTCTTTTGAGAAAGCTATAGAGGATTACAAATAAAGATGATAAATACAGTTACTATCTACATGCATTGCTGTCAGAGGCAGAGATAAACAAGTGAAGTCTGGTCAGCACAAATAATTAATATAGATTTCAATGGACTATTTCAAGATTTTGGTCCTGTCAGTTGAAGAAAGTTTATCAGAGAAAATTATTAAAAAGATTGTGCACAGAATCTGTATTTATGTTGTAATACTCACTAATTCTTTTAGTCTTGAAAAGGTAAAAGCAGAGCGCTGCAACTAAAACTACTGCAGCTACAGCTCCAATCGCAATTCCAATAACCAGGGTAGTGCCTTCATTGCAGTCAATGCATTTTCCATCTGCAAAAAAATATATAAAAATAATAATAAATGGACAAAGTTACTGTATGTAAAGTCTAAATGCCTACTACATTTAGAAAAATCAATTCCATTGTTGATAGAGTTATGTTAAGGTGTCATAAAACACTAAACTACATTTTCTGAGATTTTAAAAGGTTTTTGTGTAGCACATTAATGGATGTTAACATTTTTATCTGTAATTTTAATTGTAATAGAATCCTTATCTAGGCACTATTTTTGACTTTCAGGTTTAAAATCTTCATAGTGTCAATGTCATAGGTTGTGATATTTTCTCTCATTATGGTGTACTGATAATTATTCATGAGACATTTGTGCACTTATCCTATGAGAGACACATTTATGGATCACAAGTGTTTGTTTTCACTTTGTAAGTGTTTCTATGTGGCATAATTTCTCTTTCATAGACCCCGAGTCTCCATCCATTCTGAGTGTAACCCTCAGTAAACACTGCAGGTGTCATGATGGTCACAAACATAGAGATGTAACTCTAATTTCACTAAGCTGATTGGTAACTAAAAACTTACACATCATGCTTTCAAGTTGTTTCATGTAGGCACTTCCACCAGCGTTTCCTCGGAGGAAAGAGCCCTACTGTAATGATTAAATACTTTCACTTTACCTACCCCATTTGACAATAATTGGTTCTTTGATAGTTCTGTGGGACACAAAACAGTCATATTCTGCTTTTTCATCCTCCTTGATGTCCACATGCTTCCTCAACTGGAAGGTTCCATCATTGTTTGGTCTGGTTCCTGTTGATTCAATCTCATTATCAGGCAGGGATGAGCGATATTTTCTTATGGTCAACATCACATCTTTGGGGTAGAAACCAGTGGCCATGCAGGTGAGTTTCAGCTTAGTTTTGTCACTGGTAGACTTTTTTGCAAACACGTGAACCTTTGGAGGAGCTGCGGACACAGATTATCAATCAGTTCTATCTCTATGACAGCTGCAGATAATCAACAAATACAAATACTCTACATTTACTCACAGCCCTTTGTGAGCTCCTCGTCTCCATATTCTCTGAATTTGTTGAGCCAGTCCACACACTCTTTCTCCAGGTAGCCCTTAGTGTACTGATTCAGGATGGGCACATTATCCCATTTCCTCTTGGTTGGAAGAGCTGCAACAACTGGGGCAACCCACTGAGACTCCTTATCATCAAAAGACAAGAAGTTATCGCCATCATAACTGTACTCATCAATGCCTTTTGAAAACTTAATTTCCTTTCCCTCTTGATCAATTTCACAGCCATGTCTCCACTGAAGAACATGAACATCTGAAAGGGACAGAAAACAAAATGTTTTTCAGATAATAATAACAATATAACGTAATAATTATGGAGGTAAATATGTATCAGTATTTCTCACCTGAAGCATTGTCTTTCATACGGTCCATCAGAATTTTGACATTCACATTAAACCACTGTTCTTTGCTCTTTCTTGACTGGGTGCCTTTTTCCCAGTAATCCTCCTGCATTTTCTCTTTCATCCAGTGCTGTGTGGGAATCTTTCTCTTTTCCTTGCTATTGTAATAGTCAATCTGTCTGTCATCTAGAAGACCCATAGCTGTGAATTCATGGATGCCTGGCATATCGACAGGTTTGGACAAGGCTGTGTAAATGTAGTACAGGGAGTGTTTGTCTGTAAACCAAATGAATAAAATAGACTGTATGAAACAAGTGTATGTGATCAAATTGGTTAGTGAAGGAGAGAACAGATCAAATATGAGGTGAGTTAGGCACACACAGAACAGTCTCAAAACATTTCAGTTACAGAAAAAAATAAACAGACTAAATTTATTGTAATAAAAAAAAAAACGATCTATAATTAGCTGAAGGCCATTTAATAAAAATGTGTGCCTACTTGGATCTGAAATAGTTTAACTATTTTCAGGTTACTCTTTGGTATATCCAGATTGTATTCTGTTGAAAAAGTAATCTGAGGCGGCTAATCCTGGTATCGGATCATATGAACAGTAAAACTAGGCCGCTGCCATGTTGATCTATGTCAAATTATGGAAAGTAAGCTTTTTAATTTGACAAAACTCGTAGCCTATATATTTAATTATATAGGCTAAGTATAGATACACTTTTAAATTCCATGTACTATGTAACATAAATTCGTAATCAAATTTAAAGACCGTATGCGTAAAACTTTACTTTCACTTTCTCCAACAAACGCAGCAAAACGTAAACATTTAACGTTACCCGTTTGAACTGAAGACAACGTCCCACAAAGAAAGAAAACGCAAAGCAGGGCAAAACTCTTTGTCACGACACCCGTTTCCATGATGTATAATCTTCTGATTAGGCTATCTAAGAAGTCCACTGATGTTTACTGTGTCGGTCTGAACTCAAGAACTCAAGATCACGACTGTAAACATCTGATCTGGGTGCACAAAATGGCGGTGATGTGCGATTTCTAACTGCGTCATGAAAGCTTTGAACTACTTTAGTTTCGATTCTCCTTCTTCTTCTCTTGATTAATGGCGGATTGCAAACAACTTTTAGGTGCATACCGCGACCTACTGTACAGGAGTGTGTAACATCATGCTATTTGTTTAAGTCTTTAAGAAATTTAAAAAGTGCAGGTGATTATTCTCCCTTCTCCCTCTCCTTCTGTTAGTCCAGTCATTTTGTGAAAAAAGGTTGAACAAATTGCAACAGAAGCAAACTCAACTGATTTTGTATCCTCAATATGTCCTGAGTAAGGAAAAAAAAGTCCCGAAGAATCCCATTAGGGGAAAGTTTCGAAAAAGACCCAAATATAGCCTGTTCATACGCCTGCATATTTTTTTTCTCACGTGAATAGGGTAAAATTTTTAACCTTTAGATATCACCATGAAAATTACTGAGTTGATTACTTACATCAAGACAAACAAAAAATGTATTACAAGTTTTTTGAAATTCCCCCAGAAACAGTCCCACGGACCCAGCCTCAAACCCCATCTCTTAAAAATGAATAAAGGCTGGTTTCTAAAGTACTTCTTCCTGCCTCTATGTATTAATGCTCATGGGTAGCCTAAATGGGTTCCATTCAGACCTTAATATTAAGTCTTTTACTGTTATATGTCAACAAGATTCAACAAGACATTTTCACCTGGCTATACCTAATGTTTAGATCTGTTGTGGTATTTATGCAAATTAGCACATACGTCATTAGATTATGCACTGTTTGTCCATGTTAACAAACAATTTCAAAAAACTTGTAATACATTTTTTGTTTGTCTTGATGTAAGTAATCAACTCAGTAATTTTCATGGTGATATCTAAAGGTTAAAAATTTTACCCTATTCACGTGAGAAAAAAAATGCATAGGCGTATGAATAGGCTATATTTGGGTCTTTTTCTAAACTTTCCCCTAACGGGATTCTTCGGGACTTTTTTTTTCCTTACTCAGGACATATTGAGGATACAAAATCAGTTGAGTTTGCTTCTGTTGCAATTTGTTCAAGGTTGACCCCCATTTTGGCTTAAAATGACTGGACTATGTTCCCAGTATCCCCATCAGATTCCACTTCCACCCTGCTTCCTGAATCCCATCAACACCTGTCTTTCCACCTCATATAATATACAGTGCAATGAGAGTGCAGATAAACTAGCAAATGATGCATTACAGCAGGAAATAAAAGTTCCAATTCCACTTGGAAAAGGAGAAGGAAAATCAGTGATTAGAAAGAAAGGTATAGAAATATGGCAGAAATTGTGGGAAGAAGACACAAAAGGAAGGGGATATCATAAAATACAAAAATCTGTCAATATTAAAAAATAGAAGGAAAGGACTAGGCAGAAGGAAATTATAATGCCAAGACTGAGAGTGGACACACAGGACTGAATGGCACCTTGTTTTTAATGGGGAAAAGGAATAGTGAATACTGTGAAAACTGTGGGGTCAATGTCCATATTTCCATTACTTTATTTCTAATCACTGATTTTCCTTCTCCTTTTCCAAGTGGAAATGGAACTTTTATTTCCTGCTGTAATGCATCGTTTATCTGCACTCTCGTTCCCTTTCACTCCCTCATGTGCTGGCACCTTTACATGAGCGACACACGCTTCAGTGCTCTGCATGTGTTTATAACTCTGTCAAACATCAAACATGATCAACAACTGTTTTTCACTAGAACTGAACCTTCAACCTACAAAAATGACTTTCATCACCATATTGATCTGGACGCTGGCAGTGTTATGTCCAGGTTTGTGTCAGTCAAGATTACAAACGTTATTCACTCGTTTATGTGTGTTGTGAAGATATAAGGTTGTAAAAGTGTGTGAGATTTCTAAACTTGTCAGAATCTGTTGGGCAGGAGACAGTGACTCAAACTCCCTCAGATCGGCTCTCTCAAACTGGACAATCAGTCGCTGTAACCTGTAAAACCAGCAGTGATGCAGAGTGCTGGTGTAGTAGCAAACGGTGTCTTAGCTGGTGTTGTAAAGTTTTTCTTTCTTCAAAGCAGAGACCAGGAGACAGTCGGGATCGCGTTCAACAGAAGTTGTTCTTTATTGAGAACTCCACTGTACGCGGCTGTAGAAACTTCCAACCTGATCTGGCTAACATACTTTACATGGTTTCTTTATAGGTATTTCAGTGGGCTGTCCTTAAAGGTGCTAAACATACACACAGCCTTAGAGATGACTGCTGAATCTAATCATCTAAAGACAATAGAGGCAATTACCCCCAACTGAGATAATGGTACCCCCAAATTGTATAAACAACACATGGTCACGAGAACCAAGACTAGGTAAACATTCACACATAGTTCCACTCTAGTAGAAAGATCAAAGACAAGAGAAAGAGAAAGAAACCCCTTCCAAGGAAAATGTTAAATCTAATCAGTAAATGGATGCCCTCATGTTCACCTTAAATGCCCAATACAGTATAGTTCACCTTAGTTTTTTATGTGATGTTATGTAGGGAAATAGGATCAGTAGATCTAAAAACATATTCTTAAATTTTAACCCTTCACTGGTATAGAAACCTGGAGAAGCTCTAAAACCCCTGATTCATTCAGCAAGCAGCCGTCAGTCAGGAACTCCATCTAGATTCAGTGGCAGTGGATCTAACAGTGATTTCACTCTGACCATCAGAGGAGTCCAGACTGAAGATGCTGGACATTATTACTGTCAGAGTTATCACAGTGGTAATGTGTTCACACAGTGATAAAGAGTCGTACAAAAACCTCCGTCAGTCAGAGTCACAGTGACTGAACTGAAACTGCAGCTGCTCAAACACTTTCACACACACACTACTGGCACACAGAGGACAAACACAGGAACTACACGTGTGTTCAAAACTGAGTTATGACTGAAATGAACTCTATTAGACTGTGATCTGATCTGTGACAGACAAGTTTGACTCTAATATGCTCAGAATCAGAGAAAACTGAGAAAACAAAATTGTGCCATATGCTTTTTTGTTTGTGTACATTAAACTACACATTGTGTATCTCCAGCAACATGAAGATGTTTTTGAGCTGATGAAAGATGTTTCTCAAGCTGATAATGAATTTATTACTCATAACTCATTTTAGCAGAAGTGAAACTGCTCCAGTTCAGAGCGTTGAACCAGTAAAATAGTGAAACTGTGAGTTTGAGGTGTAAATCTCATTTGCATTGTCAGGTTTAGTGATTGTGATGGTCTCAGAATAGAGCAGATCATGTTCAAACCCCAAGAGCTTCATTTCACATTTACTGCTGAATGCAGCTGTTCTCAACTATTACAATCAATCAAAAGCCGCTGAAACTTTAGTGCAGGACTTTGAAGGATCGACACACTGATCAATGATGCAGTCCAACACAAATGTGCGCTTGCGTTCAGATGAAGCTTTATTGAATGAACAGCAATGGCAGCACATTGACAGACTGCTTCAGTATTGAGCTGTAAATCACGTGACGCTCAGATACGCTGGTCTTCACTGGAGAAACATCAGCACTCGGAGCTCTTGAGGAACGAGGCCTCGTGAGCAGCTCCGGCATGTGTTCCTCTGCAGACGAAGCGCTCTGCGGCTTCCCAGCGTGCTTTGCTGAGGCTCAGGACGCTGCTGCGACTGTAGAGACCGTCCCGCTCGCTCTCTGCGCTGGTCTGAACCCCCTCGGTGACCTCTGACCCGTCCAGCGTCCAGCTCACCGTCGCCCCCTGTGGAGAGTAAGAGCTGAGCAGGCAGAGCAGAGCGGAGGAGTCTCCAGAGATCAGCAGAGAAGAGGGAGACAGCAGAGACACGGAGGGAGACACGGAGGGACCCGCTGGACACACACACACACACACACACACACACACACACACAAAACTCAGTTATTCAGATCTGCAGCTACAATGTTCACTGGAACAGACATGGTAATGCAATAAAAATCACAATCATGTAATCATTTCACTGTAATTCCACATTGCTCCAATTATTCATATACCATATACACACTATCCTGAGTTAAATTTGAAAATACTCTCCAGCTAAATTATTATTTACTATTAAGAAATGTACACTGTAAAAAAAATAAAATAAATTGTAACTGCTTTAAGACTAAAAATGCTACGGTAAAAACCTGTTAAATGGTTAACGGTAAGTTCCCTTTTACGGTGAAAAACTGTAATAAATCTAACAAGACATTTTAGTAAAATATAGTTAAATTGAACGTTTTTGATTGTAAAAAAGAACAAGTCTGGGGATAACGACTGCCTTTTTACTGTAGATTTTTACAGTGTATCAATTATAAAATATGTAAAAATATAAATCAGTTCTCTGATGGAAACATTATAAAAATATATGCTAATTTGTTCTTTTCTGAATTAAGTAAAATGTTTAAACATCTCCATCTATTGTAAATTGATCATTTTATTGTGATTATATATTATAAGATTTAGTAAACTAATTTATTATGTCAATATAATAGTTTGTATTTTGAAAATATTAGGCTAATATAAACATTGTTATAAAATAAACGTTATACACTCAAAAACATTAAGCCTTTTTAAGATTCACAAATTTCAGTACAATTCCATTATATTTAATAGAATAATCCTTACATATTATTTATACAATTATTTAATCATTTTAAAAGTGTATTAAAATAGTTTATGTGATTCATATTTATAAATATAAAAAAATGAAAATATGGTTTTTTTTAACTAATTTAAAATTCTTAATATTAATAATATGTAAGGATTATTCATTTCAGTTTGATGGAATTTTACTATACAATTGAAAGTCGTGAATAAGATGTGAAATGTAAGTAAAGGTTATCAATAATATATTTTTGTAATATGACCTAAATTACGAATACTGTTGCCAAATGTTCTTAAATAACCTTAAACCTGCTTTTAAACACACACATCATATGTTTAATTAGGTAAATGAAGAAAGACTTACTTCTGATCACCAGTTCAGTTCCTCCACCGAAAGTCCTCCACAGTGTTTCATTCTAGTGAAAGAGTCGTACAAAAACCTCCGTCACACTCAAATGAACACACACTCCAGCAGAGAACGAGGCGGACAACACACACACACACACACACACACACACACACACACACACACACACACACACACACACACACACACACACACACACACACACACACACACACACACACACACACACACACACACACTCTGATATGAAACTCAACAGCAGATCTTCTCAACATCAACCATGACTGATCGAAAAAGAGATAAATCTGCAGAAAAAAAGATAAATCTGCAGCTCAGGTATTAAATTCTCTCAGCATCAAAGTCTGAATGAAACTGATCATTAAAACAGTGTTTAGAGCGAGAAGATCGACCCAAAATAACATGAAGTAAATCATGAGTTTCTGTTTCTGAAAATGATCCACAGAAGTTTATTAGCAAAGACACTAAAAGACAAAACAGTGTTTCTTCTGTCTTCAGGGAAATGATGTGGAGTGTGTTTGCATATTGATCAGATCTTCAGTGTGTGAGAGTGTTTATAGTGCTGTGAGTTTAACACTTCATCACTGACACACACAACAATCTTCATCAACATGACCTTCATCATCATCTTCATCTGGACTCTCACAGCATTTGCTCAAGGTTTGTGGAGCACAAGTTTGATATGAATTCATTTCTTCAAGTCTATTGTCAAAGTTTTGAGTGTATTTTCTTCTTGTTGTGTTTCAGAGTGTAGAGGACAGATCACCGTCACTCAGAGTCCCTCAATAACAGCAGAACAACCAGGAGGAACTGTGAATATCAACTGTAAAACCAGCAGTGATGTGTACAGATACAGTGATGGGGATGAATGTTTAGCCTGGTACTTACAGAAACCTGGAGAAGCTCCTAAACTCCTGATTTATTATGCAAAAAAACTCCAGTCAGGAACTCCATCTAGATTCAGTGGCAGTGGATCTAACAGTGATTTCACTCTGACCATCAGTGGAGTCCAGACTGAAGATGCTGGACATTATTACTGTCAGAGTGCACACAGTGGTTATGTGTTCACACAGTGATAAAGAGTCGTACAAAAACCTCCGTCAGTCAGAGTCACAGTGACTGAACTGAAACTGCAGCTGCTCAAAGGAGGATCTGAAATAAAACCATCTAAATTAATCTGACACTCTTAATAATTATAGAGTTCAGAAAGAGATTTTGTGCTCTTATAAATCAGTGACACATTTGAGATCTGAGTGATTTCAGTTTGCCCTAGTTGCTGCCTTTTATTAATAATAGACCTTAATTTTCATAATAGTCATGGTAATTTCATTTGACCATCCTAACATGTAATTTGTTTACTATTCACTGTATTCATACTATATTCTGCAGACAGTAAGAGTTTTATATTAGCTTGCTGTTTTAATTGCAGCTCTGATCAACAGTTCAGTTTAGACACGCCTCTCCCTCCTCTGCACCAATCAGACGCCTCTGATAAGAAAGAGCAAGAAAATAATTTTAATTTTGCGCTTTTAACTGATTTTTAATTGAACATGTATTCACAAAATTATGGGAAGGTATGGGAGCTGACGATAACATGACCTGATAAACCTCAGTGTAAACTGATGAATATGAACAAACCCGTTACAATGGTGAGAAACTGGAACAGGATAAACTATTTCATCAGGAACTTACAGAAACCTGGAGAAACTCCTGAACTCCTGATTTATTATACAAACCTCCTCAACAGTGAAACTGAGCGAGTTAAACTCATATTTCATCATCAGGAGTGATTGTGTTTCTCTCAGAATAGAGCAGATGTTCATCGTCCTCAGAGTTTGATTTTCTTGAAATACCAAAAACACTTAACTATTAAGAAAAAATAACTATTAAGCATAAAAATATGTAAAAAATGTTTTCTTTTGAATTTGTAAATGTAGACTTGGTATTTAATGAACAAAATGTGGTTTTGGGCAAAAAAATTAAGTTGGCTAATTGTGTGATGTAGGTGTGTTGCTGTGTTAAGAGTTTAGAAAAAGTACTTTAAGTAAAAGGAGCGTTTGAATTGAGACAGACTTCGCCTTGCCGCGGTGACGCAATCGGCCTTCGAAGGATGAAGTCTCTGAATCGGGACACAGCGAATGTGTCAACGGCTGCGTCCGAAATCACACACTCTCTTGAGTAGGTACTTACAGTATTTTGAATAATTAATTACTTCACGTCCGCTAAAAAAGCCTGTTCTATATAGTATAAATAAGTGTAGTATGAATGTAACATTCACCATGTTGTCATTATCATGTGATCTACCAGCATCAGTTGCATCTGTAGCTGCCATCAAAGGTAACATACATATATTTCAGTTCAATATGGTTCACAGTTAAAATATTAAAATATAAAAGGGTTAAAAAGCATATGATTGAAATAAATAATGTCTCATGGTCAATAAATAATAATTTCATGTTTATTTCCTTTTGTTAAAAAACTTTGTGAAAAAAAGGGGGAACTTATTTTTTGTTCCATGTGGAAATTATAATTTGTTGTTATGGGGACGCTCCATATTATATGGGTGCACTCGCTAAGTTGAGAGAGAGAGAAATGTGCTGCTGCGGTTTGCGAGCCTGCTGTCTGAAAGCCCCAGGAAGATTGTAAAGTTATCCATAAGTTTTGTCTGTGAAGCATCAAGATGTATTCCACACCTAAGTTTACCCTCTCGGGTTTATGCGGCCAATGAGGTATATTTTCTTTTGATTTTGATTTTGGATGCAGCCATTAACTTTATCATCCGATTTAAAACACTTATTTATTCAGGAACTATTGTGAAAGTGACATATGAAGGCCAAGTGTGGAAACCCAAACTCAGAGTTTGTCCTCTGCATTAAACCTATCTGACTCTCTCTAACTATTAGGCCACGATTGTGTTTCTCAGAGTCGCACTGGTTTGTTTTACTGTGGTTTCGTTTGGAAATATTTCAGTTAGCCGTAACTTTCAGTTAGTAAATAACTACTGGCGATATAAATGACTAAAATGTAAAGTACTCAATAATAGATCCTTGTTCATTAAACTGTTGTATGAAAGCAATATCACACTCACATTCGTGCTGTTGGTCTGATATTCAGAAAATAAACTCGTCTGCTCGTCTGATATTGCTTTATATCAATAAAGGATCATATTAACATGTGAACTCGTGAAAAGTTTTGTAAAGTCTCAATGAAACTGCACATTAAAGTTAAATCTGTGACTCCTGAAGCGTTTGCATAGAGTCTGTTTTACATGAGCGACACACACTTCAGTGCTCTGCATGTGTTTATAACTCTGTCAAACATCAAACATGATCAACAACTGTTTTTCACTAGAACTGAACCTTCAACCTACAAAAATGACTTTCATCACCATATTGATCTGGACGCTGGCAGTGTTATGTCGAGGTTTGTGTCAGTCAAGATTACAAACGTTATTCACTCGTAATCTTTATGTGTGTTGTGAAGATATAAGGTTGTAAAAGTGTGTGTGATTTCTAATCTTTCTCTCTTGTCAGAATCTGTTGGGCAGGAGACAGTGACTCAAACTCCCTCAGAGCGGCTCTCTCAAACTGGACAATCAGTCTCTGTAAACTGTATATTTAACAGAGATTCCTGCTGTACTAGTAATGGACAACCCGCTCTTAGCTGGTACTTACAGAAACCTGGAGAAGCTCCAAAACTCCTGATTTATTATACAAGCACCCTCCAGTCAGGAACTCCATCTAGATTCAGTGGCAGTAAATCATCTGGGAGAGATTTCACTCTGACCATCAGTGGAGCACAGCCTGAAGATGCTGGACATTATTACTGTCAGAATGTATTCAACACAAACAGTGGTGATGTGTTCACACAGTGATAAAGAGTCGTACAAAAACCTCCGTCAGTCAGAGTCACAGTGACTGAACTGAAACTGCAGCTGCTCAAACACTTACACACACACTCGCACTCACACACTCAACAGAAACACAAATAGAAACTTAATATCAATTTTGCTGCACTTTATAAATATTACTGAAGATAATAAGAAATTATATTGATCATATTTTTTATATCTACTGTATATCTATTCTCATATGGTTGATTATTTTTTCTTCTTAATCACACACTCATACTGTAAAGTGAATCATAAAGATGTTGTTGCTTGAATAGTTTATTAATCATCTTCCATAAAGCCGCTGTTTAGATCATCATGTCCAAGAGTCACAGATGAACTGATTCAGAGCAAAATGAGCCGTGAAAGAGAGAAACCGTATTTAACATGATCAGACGCTCCACCGTCCCACAATCAGTCTGTCTGTGACCATTCACTGTTTTCTGGACGCATTAATTATGAATCCAGCGATGCGTCTGAGTCTCACATGAGCAGAAGACAGATCTCTCACAGCAACACTTCAGTCTCGAGTCACACACACTTAAAACATTCATAAAGATGTTATTGCTCAACACTGAAATAAAGCGCTTCATTGTGTGGAAACTTCACTGTTATTTTTACAAGATAAAATACTGCAGTTTTACTGAGATCAGTGATTATGGGCGATCAGAGACATTTAAGGGGTTTTAGGATACAGATGATTTTCTTTCATTTGCATATGAGACTTTGAATGTATCAGATAATATTTTAATATGTGGATTAGTTTACTGAAATTATGAAATATGGAATATCTTTCCTAGGTATTTTAAGCGCATTGCACACTTTGTCAAATCTTATAGTAAATCGAATCATTGTGAATTAGAAATAAATCTTTCTTGAAAAGAATCAAAAACCTATGAATCGTGAATTGAATCAGATCAACATGTACCCAAAGATTTACACCTCTAGTCCAGTCACACATGATCTACCAGTGAAGAGTCTCATTACGTTATATAAGTCACACAAGTCATATACAACTACCTCTCAAACTTCATAACGGTCTCATCCCTCCATCAGCAGAAGTGAAACTGCTCCAGTTCAGAGCGTTGAACCAGTAAAAGAGTGAAACTGTGAGTTTGAGGTGAAAATCTCATTTGCATTGTCAGGTTTAGTGATTGTGATGGTCTCAGAATAGAGCAGATCATGTTCAAACCCCAAGAGCTTCATTTCACATTTACTGCTGAATGCAGCTGTTCTCAACTATTACAATCAATCAAAAGCCGCTGAAACTTTAGTGCAGGACTTTGAAGGAACGACACACTGATCAATGATGCAGTCCAACACAAATGTGCGCTTGCGTTCAGATGAAGCTTTATTGAATGAACAGCAATGGCAGCACATTGACAGACTGCTTCAGTATTGAGCTGTAAATCACGTGACGCTCAGATACGCTGGTCTTCACTGGAGAAACATCAGCACTCGGAGCTCTTGAGGAACGAGGCCTCGTGAGCAGCTCCGGCATGTGTTCCTCTGCAGACGAAGCGCTCTGCGGCTTCCCAGCGTGCTTTGCTGAGGCTCAGGACGCTGCTGCGACTGTAGAGACCGTCCCGCTCGCTCTCTGCGCTGGTCTGAACCCCCTCGGTGACCTCTGACCCGTCCAGCGTCCAGCTCACCGTCGCCCCCTGTGGAGAGTAAGAGCTGAGCAGGCAGAGCAGAGCGGAGGAGTCTCCAGAGATCAGCAGAGAAGAGGGAGACAGCAGAGACACGGAGGGAGACACGGAGGGACCCGCTGAACACACACACACACACACACACACACACACACAGTTAGATGTCAGACATGGTCATGTTGTAGAAATCACAATCATTTTATCTTTACAGAAATCCCACAAAACTGCTTTCATTCATAAACCACAAATATCCTGAATTCAGTTTAAAATATTCTCAGTTAAATCAATATTCACTAGCACTAAAAAATGTGTCATGTAATTCTAAATATAAATCAGTTCTGTAAAGCAGACATGATATACAGTGAATCTCACAGTAATTTGAAATATAAAATGAATATAATAAAAATATATATAATATAATATATAAAAAGTAAAAATATTTTCTGAATAATCATTTCTAATCATTAATTGTATTTTGAAAAATCCTAATTATCAGCAAATTTCAGTTCAACTAATGAATTTTTCAAATCGTTCTATTTGTCTGATGACGACGGCTAAAAAAAATAATTATTAATTGTATTTTGAAAAATTCTTAAGACTCTCACAATCATAATTATCAGCAAATTTCATTTCAAATGATGAATTTTTCAAATAAAAAAATATAATTATTTTATCCGTATAATCAAACTTTTGCAAAAAGTATTAGCAGTTAAATTTATGAAGAATTATGGACACAATTATGTACTTTAAAAAAAACTGAAGATGACAGAAAATATAACAATATTACAAACTACATTCAATATAATATTGCAATCAACATATTAAAAAACAAAGAATGTTAGCAATTATAATATATGAAATTACTCGTGTAAAAAGACAATTTTAAAACAATATGAAATATGCTTTGCAAAAAAAAAAAAAAGATGAACGTGATGAAATCTCAGGGAATATCAGTTTGTTGTTTTTTTTTTTTGTAAAATAACAGACAAATTTAAAGAAATTGCGAAACAATCAAATTCGCCATGAAATACTGCAATTCATTTTTTTATTTAAACTTTTTTTTTATCTTGTTGCCAAATGCTTGCTAAAATAACCTTAAAAAAAAAAAAAAAAAAAAAAATGTTTTAGAGAATTGAAGAGACTTACTGATCGTCAGTTTAGTTCCTCCACCGAAAGTGTACCACAGTGTTTCATTCTAGTGAAAGAGTCGTACAAAAACCTCCGTCACACTCAAATGAACACACACTCCAGCAGAGAAAGAGACGAACACACACACACACACACACACACACACACACACACACACACACACACACACACACACACACACTGATGTGAGACTCAACTGCAGATCTTCTCAACATCAACCATGATTGATCAAAAAAGAGCCACAAAATCTTCATCTAAAAAATAGTCCAAAGAATTAATCTTAAAAATAAATACTTGATATTGAATGAAGGCTGAAATCCTTTGTTTCATAATCAGTCCCGAAATACATTCATCACATTTACAAACACGTGTGATTTAAACTCTGCTAATTCTATTGACCTGCTTTATAATGAAATCTTCAGCAGATTTAGATGGTCATTCTCTATTGGATGACCTTTGACCTGTTATACAGTATCATGGATGATATAAATCTGCAGCTCAGGTATTAAATTCTCTCAGCATCAAAGTCTGAATGAAACTGATCATTAAAACAGTGTTTAGAGCGAGAAGATCGACCCAAAATAACATGAAGTAAATCATGAGTTTCTGTTTCTGAAAATGATCCACAGAAGTTTATTAGCAAAGACACTAAAAGACAAAACAGTGTTTCTTCTGTCTTCAGGGAAATGATGTGGAGTGTGTTTGCATATTGATCAGATCTTCAGTGTGTGAGAGTGTTTATAGTGCTGTGAGTTTAACACTTCATCACTGACACACACAACAATCTTCATCAACATGACCTTCATCATCATCTTCATCTGGACACTTTTATACTGCTTTATACTACAAGGTGAACAGTTTATATTCTAAATAAATCATTTAAATAATATAATTTTAACACAGCTTTAAATTGTCTAATAAATGAATAAACTTTATGGACTGATAAATGAATTGTTTTTCAGGCTGTAGATCTCAGATCACAGTGACTCAGACTCCTGTGAAACCTGCCAAACCAGGAGAAACTGTAGAGATGAGCTGTAAACTCAGTAGAAGTGGTACAGCCAGCGGCTCGACACCCTGTGTGTCCTGGTACTTACAGAAACCTGGAGAAGCTCCTAAACTCCTGATTTATATAACATACCACCTCCAGTCAGGAACTCCATCTAGATTTAGTGGCAGTGGCAGTGGATCTCACAGAGATTTCACTCTGACCATCAGTGGAGTCCAGACTGAAGATGCTGGACATTATTACTGTCAGAGTTATCACAGTGGTGGTGTGTTCACACAGTGATAAAGAGTCGTACAAAAACCTCCGTCAGTCAGAGTCACAGTGACTGAACTGAAACTGCAGCTTCTCAAACACACACACACACACACACACACACACACACACATTAAGAAAAGCAATATGATCTTATAATAAGCAATAATATAATTATATTAATATATTATAATAATATAAAAGTTTGAGCTTGGTCAGTATATGACAGCTTTGATCATGATTTTTCATGCACGGTCCATGAGGGGAAGGTTGAGGTTCATGGACCGTACTATTCTTGTGTTTGAGGATTATGCTCCAGAGGTTGTGGAGCAGCGGAAGGAGTTTAAGAAGGTCGTGTCGGAGCTGTACGAGCGAGGATTCAAGCCTGCCCTGCTCTACCCGGCCAGGCTTTACATCAAGATGGAGTCGGGAGGTAGGAAACACTTTCCCTCGGTAGCTGAGGCTGAAGCTTTCATTGACTCATTGCCTTCGCGGAACACCTAGACTATAGTTTAATTAAATCCATACGACGAGGATGGCAGGCCAGGGTTAACTATCATTTGAGTAACGTTTTAGAGTTGTAGGCCTATGCCGTTTTCTATTTGACAGTGGACAGTGGTGATCAGTTTGCCTCTACTTCTGCGGATCATGGCCGAGACTCCTTCTATAATGAAATACCTTTAATAGCCTAACGTTACTCTTCCTTTTCTAGATGGAGAGGTGAGAGACTTTTCCTTTTCATTTCTATGAGACCATTTTTAGGGCCCAAGCCCTGAAAGGGCGAAGGCCCTATTGTTTTCGTAAGGATTTTATTTATTTATTTATTTTTTTTTCTTCATTATTTTTTTTTTGACTTTTTGCCACTTTTGGGGCCCTTAACATGCTCAAAAACTCTTGAAACTTTGCACACAGGTCAGAACCCGCGGCCATCAGGGCCGGGCTGAAGCTGGTACCCGGGCGTGGCAGGGGGGCTCGACAGCGCCCCCTGGAATGGGGTCCGAAATCTTGGTCCATATATCAAACACGCTTGCATGTAATAATATGAAACTCAGTACACATATAGATCTCATCGGGCCGAACAACTTTCGTGCTCTAAGTTTTACAAAAGCCCAACAGGAAGTCGGTTATTATACGTTGTTTGGAAAACGCATACAATGGAATGTGAAATACTCCTCCTAGGGATTTCATCCGATCGCCACCAAACTCGGTGAGAATAAAGTCAAGACATTGAGGATGAATTCTTGCGAACAGATTTTTGATATCTCGAACGGTTTGGCCGTGGCGAGGAAACGAATTTATGGCGAATAATGGGACACAGGAAGTGTGTTATAACTTCTGCATACATTATCTGATCTTGATGAAACTTCAGCAGTGTATTCGTTGTAAGAGGCCGATCACATGGATGTGACTATTGTGAGTCAAAGTTATAGCGCCACCAACTGGCAGCAGGAAGTGTGTCACTTTCAAAATGCTTTGAAGTCACCCTCTTACTTTTACCCGATTTGCTTCAAACTTTATGTGTATAATGTAGACACACGGCAGATGTAGACCTGTGAAAGGATTATTGATATCTTAGATACTGTTGCCGTGGCAACGCATCAAATTTTAATAATATTTTCGGATGCGTTTGAGACTCTTAGCATGCTTGAAATTGGATGAAACTCGACAGACACATAACACTTATTAGCCAGTAGACATGTGAAAAGTTTCAGAAACGGGCGTGGCAGGGGGGCTCAACAGCGCCCTCTTGAACAGGGTCTGAAAACTTGGTCCATATATCAAACACGCTTGCATGAATTAATATGAAACTCGGTACACATATAGATTTCATCGGGCCGAACAACTTTCCCTCTGTCAAGTTTCACGCCAGCCCAACAGGAAGTCGGCTATTATGGGTTGTTTGGAAAACGCTTGCTGTGGAATGTGATGTACTCCTCCTAGAGAATTCATTCAATCACCTCCAAACTCAGTCAGCATAAAGTCAAGACATTGAGGATGCTAAATTGCAGACGGATTTTTGATATCTCGAACGGTTTGGCCGTGGCGAGGAAACAAATTTATGGCGAGAAAAGAGAGGAGACGAAGTGTTATAACTTCTGCATACATTAACTGATCTTGATGAAACTTTAGCAGTGTGTTCGTGGTAAGAGGCCGATCAGATGGAAGTAACTATTGTGAGTCAAAGTTATAGCGCCACCAACTGGCAGCAGGAAGTGTGTCACTTTCAACATGCATTTGACAAAAGTGGGGGGGTTAGTTTTACCAACAGTTACAAAAATCAGTATATATATTGGTCTCACCGAGCCGGACAACTTTCTAATTTTCAGTTATTAGCTCAGAGCAAAAGGAAGTCAGATATTTTGGTTTGAATGTGGATTTTTTGGATATTTCAGACTCTGAGTTTTTAGCTACTCTTCCTAACTGGTTTATATTATTCACACCAAACTTTTTCAAAATGATAAAGATACATTAAAGATGCTAAATTGTGAACGGATATTAAACATCTCAAACGGTTTTGCTATAGTGAGGGACTAAAGTAAAGTAACACTTAAAGCCTCATCTTCTAAAAATGTAATTAAACACCATTTATTTCTATATAAAAGTATAAAAATATCACAACTAAACCCATTTTATTCTTTTTTTTTTCAATTTAATAAATATTTATAAGTTTAAAAATAGTAATTGTACTATTTAGGCCCATAAAAGTCAAGTCATACATAGGGCTATACTGCCCTCTTGTGTTCAAAATCAGGTAGGCCTATTGTATCTACATAAAAATATACTAGGTATGTGACGGTGAGAATATTTTACCACCGGTTAATCGACGTGTGACACCGCTGGGGGCTTTTGAATCGCCAACTTAAAAACGAAAGTAAAATATGTTCGTCCGCACTGACATTGATAGTGGTTGAGCGGGCGTTTCAAATGAATTTCTATGGAAGTAGGAATTAACTGAAAAATGTTCACTCTGTTCTGCTCGTTCCTCGCCGTGGATGCGCACCGTTATGAATGCCCGTGCAGCCATGAGCATTTTAGTTTAATTTTAAAATTAGCGCCTTTCGGGGGTGGATTGCTTGAAATTATTTTACAAAAGCACAATGCTGTGTTTTATTGCGACTGTACACAAATATAAGTTAACACTTTGCAGTTTGAATGTCTTCCTGTATAATGACGGAGTATGTTTTTATGTGTCCACTGTTCAATCGCGCCCACGCCACACACACCCACCCACACACACGGTTTACTATCTTTGTGGGGACTCTCCATAGATTTAATGATTTTTATACTGTACAAACTGTATATTTTATCTCCTTACACTAACCCTACCCCTAAACCTACCCATCACAGAAAACTTTCTGCATTTTTACATTTCCAAAAAAACTCATTCTGTATGAAGCTTGTTTACCCTATTTAGGTCCCCACTGTGATACGAGTCCCCATGAGTCTGTGTGCATTCAGGTTAAAGTCCCCACCGGGACAGAAAAACATGAACACACATACACACACACACACACACACACACACACACACACACACACACACACACACACACACACACACACACACACACACACACACACTCCAGCATTGCAATCTTGACATTGCAGCCTGTTCATTATAGACTTAATAAAATATAATAATAAAATGGTCAACCTAACATATAAAGATTACACTGCTCTAAATAGTCAGTAGTACAATTCGTACATTCACAGTAAGCACCGCTCCACTGTGAATTTTCCAAGCACATTTTTGCGCATGTGAAGAGGATAATTTTTCCCTTCGATATTGGAACGTGAGTGAAGTACAAAGCATATAATAAACAATAGTTTAGCATCCAAAAAAAGGTAATTATATATATATATATATATATATATATATATATATGTATTTATATATTAAAAATAGGAGGAAATTATTATATAATAATATATAAATATAGCTGCGAGCAGCGATGGAGGGCCCAAGCCGGTGACACCGCCATCCCGGTGCCTTTAGTGTAACTAAAGGCACCAGGGTGGCGGTGCCACCGGCTTGGGCCCGCAATCGCTGCTCGCAGCTATATTATTATTTTGTTCCTTTTGCGAGTTGGCGCGGACGACTGCGGCGTAGTACACATTGTTTTACACAATGTTACTGGATTACTTATGTGTGTGTGTGTGTGTGTGTGTTTGTGTATGCTCGTGTGTTTGGTTGCTCCGAATGTATTTGCGACTTTCACCGTGTATCCCAGAAAACTCCATGATCAAACTTTAACTGGGTATATTATGAGTTTTGATGATTTTAATATCGTTGGAGATTCTCAGTTTCTTATTGATATGGGTGGAAATACTACTTGTAATGTTTTTGACCCCGATGACCTAAAACCATTAAATGATATATATAATTATTCACTGCTACATTTAAATATCAGAAGCCTAAACAAACATCACTATGATTTAGTTTCCCTACTATCTGATTCAAGTTGTCACTTTGATGTAATTGGGTGTAGTGAAACCTGGCTCAAAGAATTTTCAAATGTAGAATTACTGAATCTGGATGGATACAATCTATATATTAAGAACAGACCAAATAGAACAGGTGGAGGGGTTTGCCTTTATGTTAAGAGTACTCTTCAGGTAAAAAAATGTGATTTTTTCTTAGAGGATGATTTTTGTGAGTCTTTATTCATTGAGATTAACAATTGTGATAAAACATTTATTGTCGGTGTACTTTATCGTCCACCCGACTCTGCTCTTAACACATTTTTTCCTAAACTGGAGGATCTACTACATAAACTGATTAATCAAAAAAAAGATTGTATACTTCTTGGGGATTATAACATTGATATTTTTAATGAAGATGGGGCAAAACATAACTTCATGAACACACTGCATTCCTCCTCTTTTTTCCCCACCATAAATAGATTTACCAGAGTTACATCTACATCAAAGACAATTATTGACAATATCATTACTAATATTCAAAATACTAAGCTGGTGACTGGGATCGTGCAGTCAGACATCACTGATCATTTTCCCATTGTAATTTTTTTTGGTTCTGGAAAAATAGTCTCTCCTCCACTTACTAAAATTAAAAATAAAATCATTAATGAGAGATCCTTACAGCATTTGACTGCTAACTTACAGGCCAAGTCGTGGGCCTCTGTCTATGACAGTAGGACTCCGGATGCTGCATATGACAGTCTGATAAAGATCATTCAAGATTCCATTAAGGACACAATCTTTGAGAATACTGTTAAATGTTGCACTACTCTCCAGAACCCTTGGATTACAAGGGGAATTTTGAAATCTATTAAATGTAAAAGTAGGCTTTATAAATTGTATATAAAAAATCCTTCTAGCTTAAATAAAGATAAATATATTACCTATAAAAATAAATTAACACAGATTATAAGAAAGACTAAAAGAAATCATTACACAGAACTTTTAAAAGCTTCACAAGGGGACAGTAGGAGGTCATGGAATGTGTTAAATTAAGTTCTCAATAAGAGATATAAACAGACTACTCTACCTGACCTGGTTGATCCTAAAGATGATCTGGCACTGAGTTTTAATAATCATTTTGCCTCAATGGGTGTAAATCTGTCGAAAAATATAAGTCAACCGAAGAGTGTCAACTTTAAGCATTTTCTCTCTGGAAACTACATTCATTCATTTTTCTTGAGACCAACAGACAGTACTGAACTCCGCAAGATCATTCATGACTTAAGGAGCTCAAACTCTACTGGTGCAGATGGAATATCTAGTAAGATTATGAAGGCCATTGCGAACATCATTGTAGAGCCAATGGCTCATTGTATTAACCTTTCTTTATCTACTGGTAATGTACCTAAAATGACAAAAATCGCTAAGATAATCCCAATTTATAAATCGGGGGACCGAAATGATATGAACAATTACCGGCCAATATCAATTCTACCCACTTTCTCTAAAGTATTTGAGAAGGTAGTATATAATAGATTAAGTGGCTATCTTGACAAATTTGATATTTTAGTTCCGTCTCAATACGGTTTCAGAAAAAAGAGTACAACTTGTATGGCGATACTTGACCTTATTGAGCAAATTAATGACTGTATTGAAGAGGGAAAATGTGGTGTTGGCATTTTCTTGGACCTATCAAAAGCATTTGATACCATTGATTTCGATATATTATTGCACAAATTGTATCACTATGGTATCAGAGGTTTAGCACTTGAATGGTTCAGAAGTTATTTATATGGAAGAAAACAGTATGTCTATGTCAATGATTATAACTCTTCCTGTAAGCCTATAACTGTCGGGGTCCCCCAGGGCTCTATCTTGGGGCCACTCTTATTTATCTTATATATAAATGATTTTGTAAATTCATCTAAAATATTCCATAAAATCATCTTTGCAGACGATACTAATTTGTTTACATCACATAGTAATCCAATTATTCTTCAAAATATAGTAAACTTAGAACTAATTAAAGTTGACACTTGGTTTAAATGCAATAAACTGTCATTAAATATTAGCAAAACTAACTACATAGTATTCAAATCAACCAATAATTTTCTTTTTAAAAACACTGATCTCTGCCTGATTAAAATAAATGAACAATTGATAAAAAGAGTGTTTTCCACTAAATTTCTGGGGGTCCTCATTGACGAATCTCTTACTTTTAAATGTCATATTGATCATCTTGTTACCAAACTTTCAAAGTATGTTGGCTTGTTTTTTAAGATCAGACAATTTCTCCCTCTGTCAGCTCTTCTTGTGTTGTATAAAACTTTGTTTGAACCACATCTTAATTATTGTAATGTGATATGGTGCAACACCTACACAAGTCATCTTAAAAAACTTATATCATTACAAAAGAAAGCCATACGGGCTCTTTCCTGGTCAGAGATAAATTCTTCTTCATACCATCTATTTTATCGATTTGAGTTATTAAGAGTAGTTATAAATAAATATCATAATGCTTGCCTTATCTATCAAACTGTAAATAATCTGAACTCTTAATCTGAACTCTAAAAATTCTTATTCCTATCTGCAGCCCCCAGCACACATACCAAACGAGAACTAAATCACTAATATATGGTAAATATCGCCGATATTTGCGCACTAGTATGAGTGTGGCATGTAGGGGGCCCCAGATTTGGATCAATGATGACATTAAGGTGTTGCCCTCTATCTCCAACTTTAAAAAACAACTAAAAAATTATTATTTATCAACTTATATTTAATATATAACTGCTTTCTCATGGACTACTGGGATGTATGAGCATGAATGTATGTGTATGTACTGTATGTATGTCCTTGTGCGTTTTTCTTGTGTGCTCTGTTATCATCGTCTGGTACCAGGTGGTGATCATGTACCTTTACCGTACTACTTTTCTCTTGTAAAATTACGGGCCCCCACCCATAAGCTTCTCTAGCTTCTTTGGGGGACCCATTCACTATACCTATTTGATTTTGTTCCAATGACTGCATTATTATACTTTTGGTATTTTGTGAATAAATAAATAAATGAAATGAAATGAAAAAAAAGTCATTTTTCTCCTGTTATTTTCAGTCATTTGTGAGGAAATTCAGTCACGTTTGATCTTCAAGGCAAGGCAAGACAAGTTTATTTATATAGCACATTTCGTACACAATGGCAATTCAAAGTGCTTTACATAGAAGAAATTAAAATAATAAAAGGAAATAAGAATAATTAAAAACGGTTTAGAAAAATAGAAATAAAATACAGTACAGTACAGTACAGTCGGATGAACATTGGCACAGTGCTCATTCATTAAATGCATAGCTAAACAGAAGTGTTTTGAGTCTGGATTTGAATGTGACTACAGTAGGAGCACGTCTGATCTCCTCTGGAATCTGGTTCCAGCTGCGGCTGGCATAATAGCTAAAAGCAGATTCGCCATGCTTAGAGTGAACCCTTGGTATTTCTAGCTGATATGATCCTAGTGATCTGAGTGATCTGTTGGGTTTATATTCAGTGAGCATATCTGCAATGTATTGAGGTCCTAGGCCATTGAATGATTTATATACCAGTAATAATACTTTAAAGTTAATCCTAAATCTAACTGGGAGCCAGTGTAAAGACCTGAGGACTGGTGTGATATGTTCATATTTTCTGGTTCTGCTCATAATCCTGGCGGCAGCGTTCTGTATGAGCTGCAACTGTCTTATGGTCTTTTTAGGAAGGCCAGTGAGGAGTCCATTACAATAATCCACCCTGCTGGTGATGAAAGCATGCACAAGTTTCTCTAAGTATTGTCTGGAAACAAAGCATCTAATTCTTGCAATATTTTTCAGATGATAGTATGCTGATTTAGTTATTGCTTTGACATGACTATTGAAACTAAGGTCTGACTCCAAAGACACACCAAGATTCCTGACTTGATTTTTAGTTGTTTGACCCCTAGAGTGAAGGTATGCGTTCACCTTGAGAACTTCATCTTTGTTTCCAAACGCAATGACTTCAGTTTTGTCTTTGTTTAACTGAAGAAAGTTTTGACACATCCAACTGTTGACTTCGTCAATGCATTGGCACAGGGAGTCAATGGGGCTGTAATCGTTAGGCGATAGGGCTAAGTAGAGCTGTGTGTCGTCTGCATAGCTGTGGTAGATCTGTGTGTCGTCTGCATAGCTGTGGTAAGCAATTTGGTTCTTTCTCATTATTTGGCTCATTGGGAGCATATACAGGTTGAACAGGAGTGGTGCAAGAATTGAGCCTTGAGGGACTCCGCATGTCATGGATGTCCACTCAGACTTATGATCTCCTATACTCACATAATAACCTCTCCCATCTAAGTATGACCTGAACAATTTTAGGACTATCCCAGAAAGCCCCACCCAGTTTTCCAGCCTGTCAAGAAGTATGTTATGATCAACAGTGTCAAATGCAGCACTGAGGTCGAGTAGCACCAGCACTGATATTTTGCCTGAATCGGTATTTAAGCGAATATCGTTTATTATCTTTATGAGCGCTGTCTCTGTGCTGTGATGCGGTCGGAAACCAGATTGAAAATTGTCAGAGTATCCGTTCGAGCATAAGAATTTGTTCAGCTGATTGAAGACAACTTTTTCAATGATCTTGCCTATGAAAGGAAGATTTGAGATCGGCCTAGTTGCTTAATATGGTCTTATCCAGATTGCTCTTTTTCAGGAGGGGCTTGACAACTGCAGTTTTCAGGGAGTTTGGAAAATTCCCAGAGAGAAGTGAGGCATTTACCACTTCTAGAAGATCTGCTTCTAAACTGTTTAACACAGTTTTGAAAAATGATGTGGGAAGTGTGTCAAGAGCGCAGGTTGATGTTTTAAGGTGCTGTACGGTTTCTTCCAAAATTTTGCCATCAATTTCTTTGAAATCAGACATAGTAACTACTTTCTCAGGTGGTTTGATCTGTCTGACCCCAGAGCAACTCAAGGATGTGCTGATCACCTTTCTGATATTATTGATTTTCTCAGAAAAGAAAGAAGCAAACTCATTGCACTTGTTGTCTGAGAGCATTTCACTGGGAATCTGGCTTGGGGGGTTTGTCAGTCTCTCTACAGTAGCAAAAAGAGTGCGTGTGTTGTTTAAATTACTGTTCATAATATTTGAGAAGAAAGTCTGTCTAGCTTTGCCTAGTTCCATATTGAAAGCATGGATGCTGTCTTTGTAGATGTTATAATGGACTACAAGTTTTGTCTTCCGCCACATGCGCTCTGCTTTTCTGCATTGTCTTTTCATATTTTGCACTGTTGTTGAGTTTCTCCAGTACTTGTAAAAAACTGTAATTCCCTGAATAAGTGGAGCGATACTCAGAGCTGGAGTCGAGTCTCGTGACAGAAGCAGATCCTCCATCATCACACATAGATGTGTTTAACCTGCAGCTTTAGTGCTGGATTTTACAGAGACTCTTTCTGCAAGTTTCATCGTTACGCTAGTAGATGGCGACAAGAGACTGACTTTATGAGTGAGTCAATGAATCATTAACTCAACCGATTCGTTCAAAACACTGATTCATTCAAGAAATACTGTGTATTTCTCAGAGTCGAGCTGCGGTTGTTTCTACAGTGGCTTCGTCTGGAAATATTTCAGTTGGCCGAAAAAAACAAAACAAAACTGGCAATATAAATTACTAAAATGTAAATCAGGTTCTAGTCAGAATATGAGTCTGATACTGCTCCATTGGGCTGTGATTAAGGCGCGTGTTTCAACCGAACCAGGAAAGAAAATGCCTCTGCACTCAACTGGATAGACCTACAACCAATCAGAGCAACGGAGAAACCATAATGACCACAGGGTTTTCATTGCGCCCCATCTTCTTAGCGACCATCGAATCCCGTAGGAAGGACGGCGAAAACATCTTTCCGATAGACAAATGGCTTGATCGCGGTTCTCTGTTCCTCTTTTAAAATTAATGCACTGTCGATATCTTCTATAACAGACGCGATGGCGGCGTCTTTGTTGTGAACGTATTCAACCCAAGCACTCTTTGGTGACGTGGATGATTACGTTACTGTTGATCATCTGTCCATCATCGTATAAAGCCCACCCTGACAATTTGATTGGTCCGAACAGCTCTGGTTCGAGCTTAATTGCTCCACAACCTTTATTTTACTGTCTATGTCCACAACGGATCAAGTCAGACTGAACTTCCTGACCTCAGATGTCGTGGGCGGGGCAAAGTTCAGCTGGCATCCAGACTATGAAAGCACATTAAACTTAAATCTGTTACTACTGAAGCGTTTGCATAGAGTCTGTTTTACATGAGTGACACACACTTCAGTGCTCTGCATGTGTTTATAACTCTGTCAAACATCAAACATGATCAACAACTGTTTTTCACTAGAACTGAACCTTCAACCTACAAAAATGACTTTCATCACCATATTGATCTGGACGCTGGCAGTGTTATGTCCAGGTTTGTGTCAGTCAAGATTACAAACGTTATTCACTCGTTATCTTTGTGTGTGTTGTGAAGATATATGGTTGTAAAAGTGTTTGTGATTTCTAATCTTTCTCTCTTGTCAGAATCTGTTGGGCAGGAGACAGTGACTCAAACTCCCTCAGAGCGGCTCTCTCAAACTGGACAATCAGTCGCTGTAACCTGTAAAACTAGCAGAGATCCAGTCGACTGGTGTAGTAGAAAACGGTGTCTGAGCTGGTACTTACAGAAACCTGGAGAAGCTCCTAAACTCCTGATTTATGCAACAAACCTCCTCCAATCAGGAACTCCATCTAGATTCAGTGCCAGTGGATCTAGAAGTAATTTCACTCTGACCATCAGTGGAGTCCAGACTGAAGATGCTGGACATTATTACTGTCAGAGTTATCACGGTGGTGGTGTGTTCACACAGTGATAAAGAGTCGTACAAAAACCTCCGTCAGTCAGAGTCACAGTGACTGAACTGAAACTGCAGCTGCTCAAACACTTTCACACACACACACACACACACACACACACACACACACACACACACACACACACACACACACACACACACACACAACGGTGAAGAAACGACCCAATATGATCTTATTGAACATCACTTTCTGGAGCTTCATCAGTTTTTGACCTTTTTGATTGTGATTTTTCAGAATTCATATTTGTCTCCTGTTTCCTATTACATCCTTCATCTAGAAATTCAGTCACTTTTGATTTTCACTTCAGTGGATATTTTTCAGTCCTTCATTTTTTTTTTTTTTTTTCTGCATTTATGATTTCATATACTCTTCTTTCTAAACTGAATCACCAGCATCTTAAATCTGTCCTGTTTGATCAGTTTAATCAGTTATTTAGTTCCCATAGATCTGAACACACTTAATTAACGTAAGATTATATCTAACCAGAGGCCACGACCATTACCATAGGACTAAGCTGACTAACTTAACTACTTCTAATGGGAACTTTGCCGTGGTTTCACACGTACACTTAGTTAGAATAATGCTCACCCTGTTTAGATTAGTCTATATATTGACTTTGCCGATGTGTTAGTCGGATCTCTGAAACTTCAGTCGGCGAGCTCCTCTGCTCCTCCTCGGCTGAATGCCAGTCCGTTACTAACCTGAGTGTAGAGTTGTGGTGTTATGGACTTAATGTAATCTACTAGAGTTAATCATTTCAGAGTAAATCAGAATAAATCCAAATGTAACAATTAATTATTAGTCAGGTAAATGTGTCATGCCAATTACATAATCAATTAAAAGATAATCAATACAAAACATCAAATGCTCAGCGATAAAGAGTAAAAGATGCATAAACCTGACATTAGAAAAATACATGATGTCGAGTGTCTTGAGGACGTTCAGCATCACGGGCCGATCTACAGAATCACCCGAGCCTCTTGAGGCGTTTTCCTCCTCAGACCAAGACAAAACATCCTCAATGTGGAGAATCAACTTACAACAGGAGTTTGCTTTGACTAGAGTTATAGACACAGTTCACACCTCGTCGAGGAACAGGAGGAAGTTTGGATGAAGGACCCATTAAACAAAGTGTGTGATGATCCTCATGTCTGTTCATAAACTGCAGGAACACACATGGATTTGGAGTAAAATTTGGGGATTAACAGTAAAGTTTCAATCCAACTACAGTAAAAATATTCTCACAGCTGATATTCAGGTTCATATACTAAATTTGGTCTTGTAGATTTATTCAGAACTGAATTGAATTCTATAATTTTTAACATCTTGGCTATTGTAGAAGATCAAATATTATGAAAAATATTCATTTTTACTCTGTTCTCACTTCAGTGATTGTGTTTTGTGTCTGTTAATGAGTGACTGTCTTCAGGGAAATGATGTGGAGTGTGTTTGCATATTGATCAGATCTTCAGTGTGTGAGAGTGTTTATAGTGCTGTGAGTTTAACACTTCATCACTGGCACACACAACAATCTTCATCAACATGACCTTCATCATCATCTTCATCTGGACTCTCACAGCGTTTGCTCAAGGTTTGTGGAGCACAAGTTTGATATTAATTCATTTCTTCAAGTATATTGTCAAAGTTTTGAGTGTATTTTCTTCTTGTTGTGTTTCAGAGTGTAGAGGACAGATCACCGTCACTCAGAGTCCCTCAATAACAGCAGAACAACCAGGAGGAACTGTGAATATCAAATGTAAAACCAGCAGAGATGTGAGGAGATTGAATAATGGGGAGGAAGGTATATTCTGGTACTCACAGAAACCTGGAGAAGCTCCTAAACTCCTGATTTATCGTGTAAACTTCCTCCAGTCAGGAACTCCATCTAGATTCAGTGGCAGTGGATCTTACAGTGATTTCACTCTGACCATCAGTGGAGTCCAGACTGAAGATGCTGGACATTATTACTGCAAGAGTTTCCATTGCAGAGTAGATTCTAATGATCGTTGTGTGGGTGATGAAACATTCACACAGTGATAAAGAGTCATACAAAAACCTCCGTCAGTCAGAGTCACAGTGACTGAACTGAAACTGCAGCTGCTCAAACACTCTCTAACACACACACACACACACACACACACACACACGTTTTCAAATACACATATCTAAACATATATAAATGTTTTCTCTCTCATAAAACTTTCACCAGTCAGCAGAGCAAACACATCTGAAACCAGACCAAATGGACCTGATGGACTCATTTCTGTTTCTAATAATTTACCTTGACACACATATAGAATGTACTTTTTTTAGCAGTCGTGAAGTAATTACTTGTTCAAAATAAGCACCTATAAGAGATTTCGGACACAGACCAAGTCTATCCCTCGTTTATAACAGCCTCGTTTTCATTTGCGTTAAATTCAATATGGCGTCTAACCTGACTAAGGTCTTTTTATTTAGGGTCGTACCTTTAAAGCAGCATTATGCAGCTTTGCCGATTTCGTCGCTGTTTTCTCGCTTTTTGCTCGCGGGTTTATCTATAGAGTTCCCCCTACAGCTTCGGAATAGATATTTGACAACACTGTCATCAAAACTCATTGGCGACTCTCCCTCCTCCCATCTTCTCCCGCTGGTCATGTGCATTTGTTTTCAAAGAACCTGGCGAACGCACGGAGCCATGTCCACTGAGGTATGTATAATACACAGAAGGCTAGCATATAAATGTTTAGATAGTGTATGTGTGCAGTGCCGTAAAGCAGTTCGTTACATCGCGAGACCTGATATCACGCGATACTTCCAGATGCTGCGGCCGGCGGCCCAAAGTTGCAAGGGTGGTTTTTCGTCTCACAGGCGCTCGAGGGGTGCGAGAAGACCACCATTCAACCCGAAAACAGTCATATAACCATTCCAATGACTTCCAAGCTGTTCGGTTAAGATAAAAAAAGTTACTTAGTTCACCTTTAACTCTATTGTTGAACCATTCAATGGCCTTGTTAGCCTGAGGTTAATAAACACTGTCTTTATGTTCTTTATTCCCTGTGTTTTCACAAAATCAGCAAAGGTTTCCTTCTCGAGAAATTTCAGAAGTTACTGATGAAGCAAAACCAACTTCAGGCCATTTGCTGAAATAGTCAATCAGTGTTATTGCAATCTAACAGTCAGTTTCTCCCTTCTCGAGAGGTTGAAATGGGCCATTTGGTGAACCCCACTGGCTGCACTGGAGCTGTGAATGTTTTGGCCGGTTTATCACTGGCCTGGCCGGTCACACATGCAGAGAGGATTGTGTGAACTAGATCGTCCATTCGTGGCCAGCAATACAACTCCCTCACTGTTCGGTTCACACCCATAGACTGTAAATAAAGATGGACGACGCACCTTCACTCTCTTCTATTGTAGAAATGCGAAGTCCCAATATGGCGCTGACATCTTGCACTGATCCGAGACCTGATTCTGCGCAGTCGTGAGAGTGAGAGTCCCGTCCACACTCCTGCAGAATCGGTAAGTCCAGTTCACTGCAGAACAACTTATATCGGTGTGAAATAAACAGATATGGAAATCCCCCAAAAGTGACTACTTCGTTTAGAGAAGCTGTCAATCACAGCTGTCAATCATGGTGTCACATTCCCGTTTTTATAGCATCAAATAACTAAGACCAAACTTATTTAAAAAAACTAACACTTAAACTTACATCAGTGTGATTAAAAACTACCTAAAATGACAGAAAATCTTTGGAAAAAAATAGTTTGAAGTGTAATTTATTGTTTAGTTTCCCTCGCGTCCCATTATAGACTACATGGAGAGGGCGGGGTTTATGAGCGATACTGGGACCAGCCACCTGGGGGCGATAGAGACGCTTTGGCCTAACTTTTCACTTCGCACCAGCCCCTGATGTCCCTCATGTGCCAGAAGGATGAGGCGTTCCCGGAGTGCAAAACAAACGATTCCCTCTGAAAATCAGTGGAGATTCAACAACCAGTTCATGTCTAACAGGAAAATATGGACGTAAGTCACTGAAGATAGACCTTTGCAGTTTAGGCCAACCTGACTGAATTGTCTGGCATAACTGTGACAGTTCTGGACAGTTCTCGCATTCAGCTTCAGTAGTTCACACTCATGCTTCATCAAAAGTAGTGCCTTGATCTGGCAGAGTATAAAACAGGCGCTGGCCTTCCGTCCCCAAGCAAAGCAGCGAGACCCCTCGTCTGCGTATCTCCGGCCATGCATCTCCGTCATTATGAAAGATTTTCTGCCACGGCTCAAATGGCATCGGTGGCTCCCACTGACAGTAAGAAACAGGGGTTTGCTCGGCACTGAAGCGCTCATCCTCATCGACAACTTGTGGTGTTTTCACCCTTTTAACAGAACGCACTCCATGCGGGGTACAATCATAGACTGTAAAAAAAGATGGACGACGCAACTTCACTCTCTTCCACTGTAGAAAAGTGAATCCGCCAATGTCCCAATATGTCTCTGTCACAGTAACAGGAGGAGAAGACTCAGATCTAACGTAAAACAACAGTGTCTTAAACAGGAGGTAAACAGGTGAGCATGGGATTCAGAGGAGCAGGTTTGCACTTAGCTTTAACATTCACAGTTCTCTGTTGGTTGTTGTGCTGATGGTGTGTGTGCAGAAGTAATGACAGAGATGAAGAAGGACTGAGGACAGGGAAGTTTCCAAGGTGAGTATTCGAGTAAGTCTTCCCATAGGTACAGATGAGACCAGACGAAGGTGCTAGTGTGAAGTAACTGTTTGTATGAGTCCTAATGAGCATGTGCAGTGATTATAATTGGTGTGATGATGATCTAGTGGGCTGAGCTGACGGGTCTGCTGTGGATGATCTGAGACTGTGACAGGCCCTAATGATGGGACTGAGTCTGCGCAGAAGTGAGAGTGAAGTGGAGCCGCGGCATCAAGGTCCAGTTACTGCAGAACAACTCATGTCAGTGTGAAATAAATCATGGAAATGTAGAAATTAAAGTTAAAGCTCCGATCTCCTCCCGAACAAAGTCAGTTGGTGCCTCAGTGACTACTTTACTCAGAGAAACCATCAGTCTCAGCTGTCAGTCATGTCGTCACACGCCCGCTTTTATAGCATTAAATAGATACTTAAAAAAAACGAACAACTGAATTTACATCAGTGTAACAAAAACTACCTAAAACGACAGAAACCATCTATGGAAAAAATTATTTTGAAGTGTAAATTGATTGTTTAGTTTGTTACACATCCCATTTGATTACATGGAGAGGACGGGGTTAATGAGCTGTACTGGGACCAGCCACCTGGGGGCGATCAAGACGTTTAGCTTTAATTTTCAGGACTTGTGTGCAACTAACACTAAGGATGCGTCCGAAATTGGCAAACATTTTTGAATTAGTACCGCTAAAAAAGTGCATCCTATAGTATTAATGAGTGTAGTATGAATGTAATCTGGACATACTATATTGGCCATGTTGTCATTATCATGTGACCTACCAGTGTCGGTTGCGTCGCTTCACTGTAGTCGGCCAATCTGGGGACTTGTACTGTAAATTCGGACATTCTTCTTTTGTCACACACTGCTTTTTACCCATATATAGCAGTGAAGTTTGTGATTTCAGATTCAGCTTAAACCTTTATTCTTTTTCTTCGCATTACTCAACACAGTTTCTCACTAGAGCCTGAAGTGCTGCAGTTCCTCATTATTACATCTGTTATAGTGAGCAATTACTATGAGCTGAACACCAAGTATTGTATACTTCTCAACACAACAGATCTGTGCTGTGACGGACGGGTTTGACTCAAATATGCTCTGAATCAGAGAAAACTGAATGTGTAAACTGATATGAAATCAAACAAACCATATATTGTTTGTTTTGTACAATACACTATATGATAAAGCCTTTTTCAAGTAGGCCTAGCTATCATCTCAAGCTTTCAATGAATTTATTACTCATAACTCATTTTAGCAGAAGTGAAACTGCTCCAGTTCAGAGCGTTGAACCAGTAAAAGAGTGAAACTGTGAGTTTGAGGTGTAAATCTCATTTGCATTGTCAGGTTTAGTGATTGTGATGGTCTCAGAATAGAGCAGCTCGTCTCCAGTGACCATGTTCAAACCCCAAGAGCTTCATTTCACATTTACTGCTGAATGCAGCTGTTCTCAACTATTACAATCAATCAAAAGCCGCTGAAACTTTAGTGCAGGACTTTGAAGGAACGACACACTGATCAATGATGCAGTCCAACACAAATGTGCGCTTGCGTTCAGATGAAGCTTTATTGAATGAACAGCAATGGCAGCACATTGACAGACTGCTTCAGTATTGAGCTGTAAATCACGTGACGCTCAGATACGCTGGTCTTCACTGGAGAAACATCAGCACTCGGAGCTCTTGAGGAACGAGGCCTCGTGAGCAGCTCCGGCATGTGTTCCTCTGCAGACGAAGCGCTCTGCGGCTTCCCAGCGTGCTTTGCTGAGGCTCAGGACGCTGCTGCGACTGTAGAGACCGTCCCGCTCGCTCTCTGCGCTGGTCTGAACCCCCTCGGTGACCTCTGACCCGTCCAGCGTCCAGCTCACCGTCGCCCCCTGTGGAGAGTAAGAGCTGAGCAGGCAGAGCAGAGCGGAGGAGTCTCCAGAGATCAGCAGAGAAGAGGGAGACAGCAGAGACACGGAGGGAGACACGGAGGGACCCGCTGGACACACACACACACACACACACACACACACACACACACACACACACACACACACACACACACATTCATGAATGATCATTTGATTTTAAATATACAAGTTACATTTTAAATGATCCACAGAATGAGTTTGAAAAACATTGTCCAAGTAAATTGATGGTTATATTGTGATGTCGTTATAAGATCTAGAAAACTAATTTAAATTATCATTTCAATATTAATTGTATTTTGAAAATATTCTGCTATTCAGAAACTCACAATCATAAACATCAGCAAATTAAATAGTTTAAATGATTCATTTTCAAAATGCTCTTCAACTGAGTTTCTTTCTGTCTGGTGAAAATTATAAAAAATTATATTTATTTTGTCCACATTATACAACTTTAGTTTCATGCGTTTAAAAAAGCCCTTAATAGTTACATTTACCAAGAATTATAGACAAAATTATGTATGAAGAAATTATTGAATAGATTTGAAAGTATCTGCATTCAATACATGAAATGAACTAAATGTTAGCAATAATAAGATTTTAAATATTCATGTAAAATGAAATATGACATTTAAAATAGCTACAAATGATAACATTTTATACAAAATTAAATAAATAAAGATATACACATTTGATTTTTTTCAGAAGTTACAGAACCTTTTAATCTCAATCTAATTTTAAAAAAAACAAAAATGTATTAATATATTGTGATTTCTTCATAAGATTTTGAAAATAATAATTTCAATATTAATTGTTTTTGTAAAAATATTCATACATTTTGATACTCACAAAAAATAAATCGTAATTTTCAGCAAAGTTTCAACTATTTTAAATTCTACTGTTTAGACACTTACAATCATAATCTTGATTTTTAAAATGCTTATTAACTAAATATCTCTTTCTCTGATGATGACGCTTACACAAAAATTTTATTATCAAACTTTGGATGCATTTAAAAACCCTTAATTGTTCAATTTTCTATTAATTATAGACAAAATTATTTATATCAAGAAATAGTTTAAAATATCATAAAATACTGCAATCCATAGGCTACATTAAAATACAATCAAATGTTACCAATAATTAAATTATTAATGTAAAATTAAAAATAACATTTAAAAACAGTATGAAATATAAAACCTAAGTAAATAATATAATAGTTAAATGATAAATTGCTTTTCAAAAACATATTAATAAATGAATTATCTTGTTGACAAATAAGATCATCTTATAGATGTTTTTTTTTAAGGTTCATTCATGGCATTTTAAGATCACCACTAATAATTATTTTGCTGAAATTATCTAAAAATAAAATAAAATGAATGAATTAAAATTTTCTTATTAGAGAACATTTTTATTAGAGAATAGAAAAGACTTACTGATCGTCAGTTTAGTTCCTCCACCGAAAGTGTACCACAGTGTTTCATTCTAGAGAAAGAGTCATACAAAAACCTCCGTCACACTCAAATGAACACACACACACACACACACACACACACACACACACACACACACACACACACACACACACACACTGATATGAGACTCAACATCAGGATTATTGAACTGTCTCATCATCTCTAAATGTCTCTTAATGCATGAAAACTATTAAATCTAAATAAATAATATAATCAGAAAGACTCTGTACTGATCTTTACACATCTTAACTGGGAGTCTCTAAATGATCATGTGTTTCTCAAAGCATTTTAATAAGTGTTGATGACCTTTGCCCTCTCATGGAGTTCACAGTGAAATACTTGTTTCTTTTAGTGATGAAACTGTCATTTGATTGATCAGAAAGTCTGAACTCTGAACCAGAGACTCGTGCAGAATAAAGAAGAAATGATTTGTAAACTCCTACAGAAGTGAAAACACACTCCACTGGATCATGAGAATAAAACACATTAAAGGCCACAAAACTGGATCAGTTTCTTCTGCATGTGTTCATTTTCATGTGTGTTTTCCTCCAGCTGGTTTTTGCTCAGAGAGTCACTTTGCATCGGCACGTGTTTCAGCTCTCCGAGTGTTTATAGCCTTCAGACTCACACACTTTATAACACACTGCTGTTTACCACGGTATAAACCCAACACACACCATGAATCTCTTCAGCAGCTTCATCTGGATTCTGACCGCTTTTATTCCAGGTAACAGAAGTCAAAGCTTGTCATTTCTGAGTCTTTAATGTTCATGTCATTTGATGAAACTCATATAATGTTGTTGTCAACAGCGTCCAGAGGAATCACTGTGACTCAGCCTGAAGCTGTGAATGTTTCTGAAGGACAAAACGCCACTATAGACTGTAAAACTGATACTGGGATAAGTGGCTATAGTTTAGCTTGGTATCAGCAGAAACACGGAGAAGCTCCTAAACTCATCATTTATCTGGTAAATGATCTCTATGATGAGAGTTTCAGTCGATTCAGTGGGAATGGAGAAGAAGGTGGAACAGATTTCACTCTGACCATCAGTGGAGTCCAGACTGAAGATGCTGCACATTATTATTGTCAGAGTGAACATGAAGTCAACAGTGACTATGTGTTCACACAGTGATAAAGAGTCGTACAAAAACCTCCGTCAGCAGCTGCTCAAACACACACACACACACACACACACACACACACACACACACACACACTCAAGTTATTCATAGATATTAAATGAAACATAAAGCATTCATTGAGTTTTTAACTTACTAAATACTTTATCTTATCTCTTTATCTTATTACATTTATCTAAAACTATATCTATAATTTGTCCGCATGTTCTTGTTTCATCATGAATCTGCAGGAGTGTTCATGCTCCATTGACTGAATTTTACTCATAAAATGTGAGTTAAAGCCCTGATCTAATGAAAGACCTGAAACTAAAATGACACAAAACGAACATTATAGAAGCCAAATGTGGTGTTTGTGTATCTAGATATTGGGTGTTGTTTCTTGTTTTGTACAGTGGGTGTCGCTCTAATGTTAACTGAAGGTCCAAGTTATAAAGGAAGTATCAAACTGCCAAAGGGTAGGGGGGTTTGACCCGGTAGGGCAAATGGTTTTTGACCGCTGTGGCGCATAGGCGCTAGAAACTGATTGTTGACAAGTCTGTGTGTGTATATGTATACGGATGGTTTGCCGTTGAAACTGGATAAATGGACATTTACCTCTGCACGGTAAAACAAATAAACGGAATAATAAGCAACACAACGAAGCCTGCATATTCTTAAGATCAGTATGGTAAGAGAACAACAAGGACACAGCGCGTCAGCCAGGCATACCGGGGATAAACCACCCCAGCGGTCAGTATTAGACTGAGCGGCTACATTAGTCAAAAACCTCGCTCATTTGGAACTAAGTTTGAACCGTAACGCTACTGTGTGGGACGCAATGAGATGGCATAAGAGGATGAGTCGCTTTGTTTGCCTTGGGATTAAAACGACGCTGACGGATGCATTCAACTGTTGGTGAAAAGACGCTCAGGAAGCTACGAGGCTAAAGCCGGCTGTCGGACAGCGGATCACTGGAGCATCTAAAGGCGCCCAACGCGAGAGGTATGTGTAGCGCTACACTTTTGGCCATTGAAATTGTGTGCACACATAAAAGGGCATAAACCCAATGCATTGGTTGCCAAAAAAGGCGGATAATTATAGACCTTTCACTGACTGTTACGGCGAACTTTGAGTGACTGACTCTTTATCATGGAGACGCGCGATGCAGTGTCGGACATTAGCGGGACTGGTGTGCTTAAAATTACAGCTGGTAAATCCAATAGTGTAGCTAGCGGTGCTCAAGCACAAGGTGGGAAACGGGTAGTGAAGCTCACTGCAAAGGCGCTTGCTGATAAACTGGACAGGTTGCAAAATGTTAGAAAGGCTAAACTT
>NC_137146.1:3805298-3873077 GCF_949319135.1 Squalius cephalus | reverse complement strand
GCTTATATTGAAAGGGCTTTGTCCTGGCGACCAATACGAGCTGAGGATGTAAATGCACTTCAAGCCTACTCCTTATTTTTGCGTGGCTGCCGTAATGTGATGGAGGAGCTCCAGTACATGCAGGAACTGGATATGCCTGTTAACATGAGAGCCATTATTGCAAAGCTGCCATTCAGAATGAGAGAGCAATGGAGGACCAGGGCTCATGACATAATGGAAAGAACTAAACATAGAGCTCATTTCGAGGATTTGGTTACATTCATTGAGTGTCGTGTTAGTATTCTTTCTGATCCCCTGTTTGGTAACATACAGGATTCACCACCCGATGTAGCTGGTATGAAGACTCTCACCAGGGGTAAATTCCAACCCAGGAACAGAGTAACTGGAAATATTGTTGCCACCACAGTAACATCTAGGCATTCGTCAGAGGGAGAAAAGGAGCAAATATTGCCTACAGGGAAGGAAAAGAAAGCTGGATGCCTTTGCTGTGCTCGTAGTCACCTGTTGGAAGAGTGCAAACAGTTCAGTGGAAAGAAGCACAAGGAAAAGATTTCTTTTTTGAGGGAAAAGGGAGTTTGCTTTGCATGTTTGGGTCATGGACACATGAGCAGGGATTGCGACAGGCGCTTGACATGCAAAGTTTGCGGCCAAACTCATCCCACCGTGCTGCATATTAAAAGACAAACTACAGCTATGGTACAGTTGGAGGGGCCATATAATAATCAGCCAACTTTGCAGGAAACATGTGGACATACAGGGGCCGGTAAGGACCAGTGCGTTCTGTCCATTCTCCCTGTAAAAGTGAAATCTGCAAAGGGAAATTGCATCATAAACACCTATGCTTTTCTGGATCCTGGAAGTTCAGCCACGTTCTGCACGGAAGATCTAATGCAGAAGCTGAATATTACAGGCAGAAGAACTAATTTCTTATTGCGCACCATGGGGCAAGAAACTGTTGTTCCAGCCTTCTCGTTGACTGGTTTGGAGGTATCTGATCTGGACAGCAATGACTTCTATATGCTCCCGGAGGTTCTCACGCAAAAGAAAATGCCAGTTACTTTGGATAACAGGGTAACGCCTGAAGACCTGGCTAGCTGGCCGTACTTGTCAAAGGTACACATCCCAAGCATAAAGGCAAACGTTGATCTCTTAATTGGAACCAATGCTCCCAAGGTATTAGAACCTTGGGAGGTCGTCAACAGCTGTGGGAATGGCCCGTATGCTGTTAGGACGGTGCTGGGATGGGTCGTTAGTGGTCCGCTGAATGGTAACAGCGGGGCATTGGAGGAGGGGTTTCCCGCTGCTATGGTGAACAGGATATCTGTGGGCAAACTGGAAGAGATGCTGACCATGCAATACAATCACGATTTCAATGAAAAGAGTATGGAAAGGAAGGAAATGTCCAGAGAAGATCGTAAGTTTCTTGAAATTGCGGAGCACTCAGCAATATTTCAAGATGGAAAATATTGTTTGAAATTGCCCTTCAGGAACAAGGAAGTCTATCTCCCCAACAATTTTGCAGTGGCTAAGCAGAGGATTGAGGGTTTGAAGAAAAGATTCCTTAAAGATAAACACTTGCACCAGGAGTATACAGGATATATGAACAATCTCATTGGTAAGACCTATGCAGAGCAAGTACCTAAGCAGCAACAGCATTGTGAGAGCGGAAAGGTGTGGTATATTCCTCACCATGGTGTCCACCATTCAAGAAAAGGTTCCCTTCGTGTGGTGTTCGATTGTGGAGCCACTTGTAAAGGTGTCTCGCTAAACAGTGAGCTCTTGCAGGGTCCTAATCTCACTAGCTCGCTGCTAGGAGTTCTAACTCGCTTTAGACGGGAACCCGTGGCTTTCATGGGTGATATTCAAGCCATGTTCCACCAGGTGAGGGTTGCCGAGGGAGACAGAGACTTTCTGAGGTTTCTCTGGTGGCCAGATGGAGACATCAGTAAGGATTTTGTGGAGTTTAGGATGACGGTGCACCTGTTTGGTGCTGTTTCGTCCCCCAGTTGCGCAAGTTACGCACTGAGAAGAACTGCTGATGATAATAATTCTGAGTTTTCAGCTGAAGTTCTTCAATGTGTTAAGCATAATTTTTATGTGGATGACTGTTTGAAGAGCTCAGCCACAGATGAAGAAGCTATCCAGATGGTAAGAGATCTAATTGCTTTGTGTCGAAAGGGAGGTTTCATCTTAGAGAAATGGATAAGCAACAGTCGCATTGTCTTGCAAGCCATAGCAGAAGATCAGAGGGCTAAAGACCTTAAGGAGCTGGATCTAGACCGAGATACACTTCCAGTAGAAAGAGCTTTGGGTCTACAATGGTGCGTGGAGACCGACTCTTTTAGGTTCAAATTGGAGATAAAACAACAGTCTCTAACCAGACGGGGTATGTTGTCAGTTAACAGCTCAGTGTACGATCCGCTTGGGTTACTGGCACCCGTCACTTTGCTTGCTAAACTGATGCAGCAAGAACTCTGTCGGAGACATTGTTCATGGGATGATGCTCTGCCACCGGACATCTTGCGCAAATGGGAAAGGTGGTTGAAAGATCTGGAGCTGCTGACTACATTTAAGGTGGATAGATGCATAAAGCCAGTGTATTTTGGAGAGGTTAGGCATGCGCAATTACATCACTTTGCCGATGCCAGTGAAGACGGATATGGGACGGTAACCTACATCCGGATGTTAAATCATGAAAACAACATCCAGGTCACATTTCTGCTTGGTAAAGCCAGAGTGACACCTCTGAAGGTTGTAACTATTCCCCGACTGGAATTGACAGCAGCTGTCCTTGCTGTCAGAGTGGACTCAATGTTAAAGGAGGAATTGGATTTCCATTTGGAGGAGTCAATATTCTGGACTGATAGCTCTTCAGTGTTAAAATACCTTAGTAACGAGGACAGACGCTTCCACACATTTGTGGCCAACAGAGTCTCGACCATCAGAGAAATATCTGAACCCTCACAGTGGAGACATATTGGTTCTAAAGATAATCCAGCGGATGATGTATCGAGGGGTCTGAACGTTTCTGAATTTCTGAAGAAAAGCACGTGGCTAGGAGGTCCTTTATTTCTTTGGCAGCAGGAGGAAGATTGGCCTAAACCTGTGTCTGAATGGTCATTGGACATGAATGACCCAGAGGTGAAGAAAAGGACTACAGTAAATGCCATCAATGTGTGTGTCGTGTCTAGTCCTACTGACCAGCTCATTGCTTACTTTTCTGACTGGAGGAGGCTGAAGACAGCAGTTGCTTGGTTTCTCAGGTTAAAGGTCATGTTGTTATCAAAGGGGCGCCTGAAGAGGCAGTTGGAGGCTGCTGTAGCCGATTATCCAAAGGAAACCAGTCAGGATGGATTGAATAATGCTGAAAGACAAAGGGGCGCAGTGACATCTAGGAGTGGAATCCTGACACTGGAAGATCAATTAGAAGCAGAGATTGCCATCATTCGGTATTGCCAGCAACAGAGATTCAAGGAGGAGATTTCCGTTCTGTTATCGAAAGCAGCAGTGAGTAGACGGAGTTCCATATATAGACTGGATCCAATGGTGGAGGAGGGACTCTTAAGAGTTGGAGGAAGGTTGAACAGAGGAGCGATGCCTGAGGAAGTTAAACATCCTCTCATTCTCGCCAAGGATCAGCATATCTCCATGCTTATTCTTAAGCACGTACATCAGACTCTGGGCCATGGTGGACGGACTCATACGCTGTCTAAAGTGAGGAAGAGGTTTTGGATTACCAAGGCCAATTCGGCAGTTAGGAAGGTTATTGCTGAATGCAGCTTTTGTAGACGGTACAACGGAAGAGCCGTGGAACAAAAAATGGCAGACCTCCCAAAGGTGAGAATCCTTCCTGATCTACCTCCATTTACAAACACTGGGGTAGATTACTTTGGACCAGTTGAAGTAAGGAGGGGACGATCGACCTGTAAGCGATACGGAGTTATATTTACCTGTATGGCAAGCCGGGCTATCCATCTGGAAGTGGCAGAATCCCTGGAAACGGATGCATGCATCAATGCTTTGCGGCGTTTTATCAGCAGGAGAGGACAAGTGGAACATCTGAGGTCAGACAACGGTACCAATTTCATTGGGGCGGAAAGGGAACTTAAGAAGGCTCTTGTTGCTTTGAACCAGGACATGATTCAAGGAACCATGTCGCAGGTTGGAATCCGGTGGAGTTTTAATCCACCAGCTGGTTCACACCATGGTGGCGTGTGGGAAAGGATGATCCGCCTGGTGCGAAGGGTTTTGACTTCTATCCTACGGCAGCAGACATTGAATGATGATGGACTTCATACGGTGTTCTGTGAAGTGGAGGCCATTTTGAATGATCGGCCTATTACTAAGCTCTCGGATGATCCCAGAGACCTGGAACCTCTTACTCCTAACCATCTTCTTCTTCTGAAGGGTAAACCAGCTTTGCCACCTGGAGTATTCAATCCTCACGACCAATACGGAAGACGACGTTGGAGACAGGTACAATACCTCTCGGATCTTTTTTGGAGGAGATGGATGCGAGAGTATTTGCCCTTGCTTCAAGAGAGGCAAAAGTGGAATCAAAGGAAGAGAAGTTTGATTGCTGGGGACATTGTGGTAATAATGGATTCTTCAGCTCCCCGTGGCTCTTGGCCACTTGGCAAGGTTCTGGAGGTTTTTCCCGACAAACATGGGCTTGTGCGTTCTGTAAGATTACAGACTAAAACAAACATCTTGGAAAGGCCAGTGACTAAGCTTTGTTTGATGCATGGATTATAAATATGTTTGTTCATGCTGGGCTTGACTGTATTTTGATGGATTGTAACATTTGGCTCTGTTTTTTTTTTTTTGTTTTTTTTTTTTTTTTAAATTGTAATGACTGCTGGTCAATAACAATTAGGGGCCGGTGTATAGAAGCCAAATGTGGTGTTTGTGTATCTAGATATTGGGTGTTGTTTCTTGTTTTGTACAGTGGGTGTCGCTCTAATGTTAACTGAGGTCCAAGTTATAAAGGAAGTATCAAACTGCCAAAGGGTAGGGGGGTTTGACCCGGTAGGGCAAATGGTTTTTGACCGCTGTGGCGCATAGGCGCTAGAAACTGATTGTTGACAAGTCTGTGTGTGTATATGTATACGGATGGTTTGCCGTTGAAACTGGATAAATGGACATTTACCTCTGCACGGTAAAACAAATAAACGGAATAATAAGCAACACAACGAAGCCTGCATATTCTTAAGATCAGTATGGTAAGAGAACAACAAGGACACAGCGCGTCAGCCAGGCATACCGGGGATAAACCACCCCAGCGGTCAGTATTAGACTGAGCGGCTACAAACATAAAGACATAAAGTTACAAATATATTTTATTTATTGACTGAATTGTAATAAAATCATGCCTGAATGATAAAGCACACACACAGTCTTGTATGAAAGGCAGAAAGCAGAGCAGATGCAGATGTTCAGAATACGGTTCACAGTCGAGACTTGATTATTAAATTATTTAAAAAGGAAATATCATTGAGTTTCAAACTGCCAGAAAAACTCAATCAAGTTCCACTTTCAGTCGATGCAGAAACATAAAGACTGTTGTTAGTTAATGTGTCATCTTTGATATTCTCTGCAGTCGCAATATCCAGTTTTATTGAACAAAAAATATTAATTATACAATTTATTGTTTTAACAAGTTGAAAACGAAGATTTTGACTGAGAAAAAAACTAATTTCAGGTCATCAAGTGTTAGTTTTACAAACAAGAATCGACTGAAAACGACAAATAAGAGTCTAAAAGAAACAGCATTAGAAATAGAAGAATATGTTTCTCTGTAATGTTTGTACTTGATTCACTTTATCAGCTTTAACTTTCAAAAAGTTGATCTGAATGTTTTTAGAGAAGAGTTTTCACAAAGCCTGTGATCACTAAAGCGATTAGAGTTAAATTGAAGTTATATTATAGATCTGAAGTGTCATTTTCATGATCAACTTCACTGAAACTCACTTTGTTAAAAGCATCAAAGATCAGATGTGAATAAACACAAGAACTGAATTCACTACAATTTAAGACTCTGAATAAAACCTTAAGCAAACTTTGTGTGTCACATCCACTATAACTTTATAATTCATTAAAATTAAGAGGAAATCATTAAGAGGAAATACTATTAAGAATATAAATGCCAGTTTGGAAATATTGCTGTTCATTTAACAATATATTAGAAAAAAATCAATTAATACCAAAATAGAAAGTGGTTCCAAAATACCAGCCAAATGTTATTTTCATTCAATGTATTTTTAACCCTTTAGAATTGAATTATCTTTGAGGAAGAAAAGAGCTGAAAACTCGTCAAATCAAGTAAATGTCAGAAATGATTGTTTCTAGTTCAATGGATGAAAAAAAAAGAAGATCCTTTGACACTGAAAATCATCTTTACAGTTTTGACAAACATTCAATGTGTAATTGCACACAAAAAAAAAAAAATAGCCTATATATATATGAATGCTAAAAGTGCATCCTTTCTACAAAGTATTTAACAGTCAGCTGTTGTATTAATAATCTTAATATGTGATGATTTACTGCCATCATCAGTTTGGAGCCGCTGCTGAAAGTGAACCAGTGAAATAAACTAATAGATCATCAGAAGAAAAACCTCCTGAACGCTTCACTAACTGAACTTCAGATCAACAACACACACATCAACATGCAGATACTCACTGACTTCCCCTGCTTTATGAAGATCATCATCACTGAATTACTGAATTTATTAAAGTGAACATGTTTATATCATGTGTGACTCTCAATCAAACTCAGTTATTCAGTGACTGACAGAGACTCGTGTGTGTGATGATCCTCATGTCTGTTCATAAACTGCAGGAACACACATGGATTTGGTGTAAAATTTGGGGATTAAAGGGGTGGTTCGGGATTTTTGACATCGGACTTCATTTTTAAGTCAGCCTGGTTGTTATTCATCAGTGGAGACATTAAAAAAAAAAAAAATGATCCAGTCCTTATATTTGGATAGTTAGCCGATGCTAGGCTAGCGCGAGTCAATGGTATATATGTTAGCCAGCCATTAAAAACCGTTTTACCCACTCCACAGTGCACCAAACGCAAATCAATTATAACACTAGACTATCGATGTATATGTCCGTTGAGAGAATAATGTTAGAAATCAAACTTACCTTTCATCACATGGCATTAGTTATAATTTGTTCCCTGTAATCATTGTCTACAGCAGCAGCGGAGTGATATTGATTACCTAGGCAACCGAGTGAGCCGGTACACACATGACGCAAGTGTATTTACCTGCGCTTCTGTTCTGTGTTTACTTTTTGCCGCATTACTAACCGGAGCAAAGTAAAATTCCGCAGCTGCTGAGAAACTAGTTCCTTTGGGATCATTGAGATGAAAGGTAAGTTTGATTTCTAACATTATTCTCTCAACGGACATTTGCATCGATAGTCTAGTGTTATAATTGATTTGCGTTTGGTGCACTGTGGAGTGGGTAAAACGTTTTTTAATGGCTGGCTAACATATATACCATTGACTCGCGCTAGCCTAGCATCGGCTAACTATCCAAATATAAGGACTGGATAATTTAAAAAAAAAAAATTCTCCACTGATGAATAACAACCAGGCTGACTTAAAAATGGGGTCCGATGTCAAAAATCCCGAACCACCCCTTTAACAGTAAAGTTTCAATCCAGTAAAAATATTCTCAAAGTCTCTCAGCAGATATTTAGATACTAAAGTAGGTATTGTAGATGAATTGAGAATTAAATTGAATGATATAATTTTTAACATTTTGTAGAAGGTCAAATATGAAAAAGCCTGATTTTTTTCACTTCAGTGATTGTGTTTTGTGTCTGTTAATGAGTGACTGTCTTCAGGGAAATGATGTGGAGTGTGTTTGCATATTGATCAGATCTTCAGTGTGTGAGAGTGTTTATAGTGCTGTGAGTTTAACACTTCATCACTGACACACACAACAATCTTCATCAACATGACCTTCATCATCATCTTCATCTGGACTCTGTTATACGGCTTTATACTACAAGGTGAACAGTTTATATTCTAAATAAATCATTTAAATAATATGATTTGTTTTAAATTGACTAATAAATTAATAAACTTTATGGACTGATAAATGAATTGTTTTTCAGGCTGTAGATCTCAGATCACAGTGACTCAGACTCCTGTGAAACCTGCCAAACCAGGAGAAACTGTAGAGATGAGCTGTAAATTCAGTAGTGATGTAGCAAACTGCAACTTTGTACCCTGTGTGTCCTGGTACTTACAGAAACCTGGAGAAGCTCCTAAACTCCTGATTCATTCAACTTACCACCTCGAGTCAGGAACTCCATCTAGATTCAGTGACAGTGGATCTTACAGTGATTTCACTCTGACCATCAGTGGAGTCCAGACTGAAGATGCTGGACATTATTACTGTATGGGTGCACACTTGATCAGTAACTGGGTGTTCACACAGTGATAAAGAGTCGTACAAAAACCTCCGTCAGTCAGAGTCACAGTGACTGAACTGAAACTGAAACTGCAGCTGCTCACACACACACACACACACACACACACACACACACACACACACACACACACACACACACACACAGTTAACAGAAACACAAAAATGAACTTAATATCTTATTTTGCTGCACTTCATTAATATTACTTAAGATAATAAGAAATTATTTTGATCTTTTTTTTTTTAGATAGGCTGAGATTGTTGGTTTATTCTCATATGCTTGTTCATGTATTTTTATAAAGCATGATTATTTGTCCTTCCTAATCATACACTCATACTGTAAAGTGAATCATAAACATGTTGTTGCTTGAATAGTTTATTAATCATCTTCTATAAAGCCGCTGTTTAGATCATCATGTACAAGAGTCACAGATGAACTGATTCAGTGAAAGAGAGAAACCGTATTTAACATGATCAGACGCTCCACCGTCCCACAATCAGTCTGTCTGTGACCATTCACTGTTTTCTGGACGCATTAATTATGAATCCAGCGATGCGTCTGAGTCTCACATGAGCAGAAGACAGATCTCTCACAACAACACTTCAGTCTCGAGTCACACACACTTAAAACATTCATAAAGATGTTATTGCTCAACACTGAAATAAAGCGCTTCATTGTGTGGAAACTTCACTGTTATTTTTACAAGATAAAATACTGCAGTTTTACTGAGATCAGTGTTTATGGGCGATCAGACAACATTTAAGACAACATATCAGACAACATATCCATCTTTTAGGATATATGATTTTATTTCATTTGAATATGAGACTTTGAATGTATCAGCTATTATTTTAATATGTGGATATTTATTACTGAAATTATGAAATATGGAATATCTTTCCTAGGTATTTTATAGGCACATTGCACTCTGTGAATTAGTTTGTGAATTTAAATTCAAAATGCATTGTGAATTAGACAGAAATCTTTCTTGAAAAGAATCAAAAACTTATGAATCGTGAATTGAATCAGATCAACATCTACATTTACTCCTCTAGTCCAGTCACACGTGATCTACCAGTGAAGAGTCTCATTACATTATATAAGTCATACAAGTCATATAAACTACCACTCAAACTTCATAACGGTCTCATCCCTCCATCAGCAGAAGTGAAACTGTTCCAGTTCAGAGCGCTGAACCAGTAAAAGAGTGAAACTGTGAGTTTGAGGTGAAAATCTCATTTGCATTGTCAGGTTTAGTGATTGTGATGGTCGTTTTAATGACCAAAAACATATTTTCAGGAGGAAAAGTAAAAAATGTCATCAAGATTATTTTTTCCGAACAATTGTATTGTAGATCATTTGACTGGCATAAAGTAGATATTTCTCTTTAATTTGATGCTTTACACTCATGCTAACTTCAAACCCACATGCTAAAACAGTTAGCTATGTTACGGCTGTTTGCGGTGAGGATAGTTTAACAGTTCATTAAAAATATTACAACCAAACCCTTAAGATGATTCAGTTATCAGTCACATTCCCTGTTAAGACAAAATCATGTGAGTTTTTTGTTGCGCATTGAGGGATTTATGAATATGTTTCCATTATAGTTTATGTGCATGTCTTCTTATCTGATAAAACATTATCACCTCAGTCGAGCACATACGATTTTTTTTGCACATTCTTAGAATTGATGTTCATCTCGGCATTTCCATCCCACCTTTGTTTATGTGATAGTCAATCCCAAAATTCACATAAAATAGGAGGATGGCAACATACTGTAGCTATAGACTAAACTGTTGTTTGACAGGAATTGAGCACACACACATGATCACACACACAAACACACACACAGTTGTTTTTGAGCTAAATTTGAAGTCCTTAAAAAATGCAATACGTTTTTTTTTTTTTTTTTTACTTATGTTGACTTTATTCAAAACTGATTATTCTTTGTTCTTCAAAAACATTCTTGCACACATTTAGATTGTGTGGATCTTATTTCAGCAAATTAGCTCTCATTGTTCCATCGATCCCCAGCCTGAATTACAACAGGACAGGGTTATGTCTCAACAACGACCTCTTTGTGTTTGACAATAACTCACATAATCTGTGATTGTGTTGTACATGTCCAAGTGAGTTATATTTCTAGCAGACAAATGTGGAAACCATGTCTCAAATTTTGAGAGATAAAGAACAAACAAACACTGAGTTACCGATGCTCAAACAACAGGTGTTTCTCTCCTCCGTCTCTCTGCTGAACGCAGCTGTTCTCCACTATTACAGTCAATCAAGAACATTTACTGTCTTCATCAAATCACTCATTATTGTGTTTTAGCTCAGACCAAAATAATGCAACAAGTGAATAAACATCTATACAAAGCTGTTGCACAAACATAATGAGTGTGTTTCTTCTGTCTTCAGGTAAATGATGTGGAGTGTGTTTGCATATTGATCAGATCTTCAGTGTGTGAGAGTGTTTATAGTGCTGTGAGTTTAACACTTCATCACTGACACACACAACAATCTTCATCAACATGACCTTCATCATCATCTTCATCTGGACTCTCACAGCGTTTGCTCAAGGTTTGTGGAGCACAAGTTTGATATGAATTCATTTCTTCAAGTATATTGTCAAAGTTTTGAGTGTATTTTCTTCTTGTTGTGTTTCAGAGTGTAGAGGACAGATCACCGTCACTCAGAGTCCCTCAATAACAGCAGAACAACCAGGAGGAACTGTGAATATCAAATGTAAAACCAGCAGAGATGTGTACAGGGATAGTGATGGAGATCATATATTCTGGTACTTACAGAAACCTGGAGAAGCTCCTAAACTCCTGATTTATTATGTAAAAAAACTCCAGTCAGGAACTCCATCTAGATTCAGTGGCAGTGGATCTAACAGTGATTTCACTCTGACCATCAGTGGAGTCCAGACTGAAGATGCTGGACATTATTACTGTCAGAGTTTCCATGTCATCAGCAGTAACTGGGTGTTCACACAGTGATAAAGAGTCGTACAAAAACCTCCGTCAGTCAGAGTCACAGTGACTGAACTGAAACTGCAGCTGCTCATATGAGGTGCACACACACACGTTTTCAAATACACATATCTAAACATTCTTCTATAAATGTTTTCTCTCTCATAAACTTTCACCAGTCAGCAGAGCAAACACATCTGAAACTAGACCAAATTAACCTGATGGACTCATTTCTGTTTCTAATAATTTACCTTGATCAATGATCAATGAATGAATTTCCATGACTTTTCCAGTCATCTGCCATTTAAAAAAATAGCTTATATTTTACTCACATAAAGAAAATTCTAACCAACAAAATATTTTGAGCAGAGCTTATGTCTTTGTTTTACATTTATGAACTTTTACCTTCTGCTCCTGATGGATTGTCTCTTGCTGCCCCCTGTTGGTCACTGGGCTCATGTGCACCACGTATTCACAACGCATGTGGATAGATATTATTTCAAATCAATCAACTTTATGCTGAAGAAATGAAAATCATACATGTCTGGAACAAGCATATGAGAGTGAGTAAATTATGACAGGTTTTCATTATTATGTGAAATATCCCTTTAAGACTCTTCAGAGCCTCCTCTAGTTATAGACCTTAGAGAAACAAGTCCACGGCCATCTTTAGAGTTTTGTCTTTGAATGTTCGTTTTTGCGTTAGCTCTGTACATTTCTATGGCATCGCTGTCTAAGAGTATTTAGCTGAAGAGGATTAACCTATTGTACAGTTAACTAAAGTTATCATGAGCACAGTAATGTTTGTAGTGAATGTCATAATAACATGACAGTAGACGGGAAGATTTTAAAACAAGCGGTTCATTCATAAATGCGTAAGATCTTCCCTTCATGCTGTGGAAATACAAACCAGAAGGCATTTATTTTTAGACAGGAATGAAAACGAGGCTGTGAGGGATATAAGTACAGTGAGTTTAATGGATCGCACTGTTGTTTAACATACCGATTGTTCAGATGAGGAAACTTCTTTTCAAAAAAAGGCAGTAGATAAAAAACTCCTTCATATGACCTTTATACAATGTGCGCCATCCAAAATCACATACTTCCCTATCTACTAAATAGTAGGCAAAAAATAAAAATAAAAATAAATAAATAAACAGCATGTGACAAAAGAAGTACTCATAAGAGAGTAGGCAAAAAGTACCCAGATGACCTACTACTTCATCACATGATAATGACAACATGGCGAATGTATGTCTGGATTATATTCATACTGTATAGAATGTACTTGTTTAGCAGTTGTGAAGTAATTACTTGTTCAAAATAAGCACCTACTCAAGAGATTTCAGACACAGACCAAGTCAATCCCTCGTTTATAAGTATAACAGCCTCGTTTTCATCTGTTAAATTCAAAATGGCTTCTAACCTGACAAAGGTCTTAATTTTGGGTCGTACCTTTAACTCTATATGAAAGAATAAGATTCAATTCAACATATTTGCTACAAAAAGAAACAAAATAACATTTATTAAACATGCATGATGCATCCAACCTAAACTCATTACACTTCGGGAATATTTGAGCCGAGCCGGACTGTGACGTCCAGCGACTAACAAGGGCTCTCAAACCGCGGAAATACTGATACTAAACAGGAAGTGTGTGTTCGTGCCAGGAAACAGAAAACGATGATGATGTCACCTGCACGCCACAGATTCTCAGTTTTCGTTGATTGGCAGATGAATGAATGTCTAAATATATGTCGTGGATTAAACGCTCGTTACAAAAACGTTATAACCGGCAATCCTGCAAGAACCCAAAGCTCGAGAAGCGTCTCAGAAACATTCTAAAATAAATTAAATTAAATAAACCAAAAATGATTTAGACACTTTGACCTGACCATGTTTTCGTCAAAGTTATGTGACATTATCAAGATGAATTTGTTCTGACACAGTTTAATATTTGTCATATTTTATTACCATTTTCTAAACTATAGTGAATAAACTGTGATAATGTGAGAAATGTTGAAGGTGTCTGAATATATTTTGGTTTGACTGTATATAGTTTTATAAAGTATAACATCATCGGTTTGGTGCCGCTGCTGAAAGTGAACCAGTGAAATAAACTAATAGATCAGTTTGAATAGATATAGAATAGATTTTGTTGGGACTGATAACATGTGCTTTGACTCTGTCTGATATATGGACTATGACTGGATTATACTTGTAAATAAACTGCGTTTGGATCCTCACTCTCTGAATGCTGTGTTTCCACCGTCAAATCATTACAACAGAAACTCACTGACTTCCCCTGCTTTATGAAGATCATCATCACTGAATTACTGAGTTTATTAAAGTGAACATGTTTATATCATGTGTGACTCTCAATCAAACTCAGTTATTCAGTGACTGACAGAGACTCGTGTGATGATCCTCATGTCTGTTCATAAACTGCAGGAACACACATGGATTTGGTGTTTAAAATTTGGTGATTAACAGCAACGTTTCACTCCAACTACAGTAAAAAAATATTCTCACAGCAGATGAATATATATATATATATATATATAAGTTGGTCTTGTAGATGTAATCAGAACTGAATTGATTTATATAATTTTGTAACATTTTGGCTACTGTAGAAGATCAAATATTATGAAAAACATTCATTTTTACTCTGTTCTCACTTTAGTGATTGTGTTTTGTGTCTGTTAATGAGTGACTGTCTTCAGGGAAATGATGTGGAGTGTGTTTGTGCATATTGATCAGATCTTCAGTGTGTGAGAGTGTTTATAGTGCTGTGAGTTTAACACTTCATCACTATCAGATACATAGCTAAGCCTCTCCCTCCTTTTGAACACTGGAATTATTACTTTGTTTATGCATTTATTTATTTATTTATTTATTTATTTTTAATGCATTTATTTATGGAGTTATTACGCATGTATTTATTTATGGATGTATTTTGTGTTTTATTTAACTTACTGTCATTAAGTTTTAACTGAAAAGCAAGATACAAATTTAATCTACTCTTTTAACTGAAATTTTGTTGAAAACTTGTTCACAGAATTGACAATGTAAACTAATGAATATGAACAAGCCTCATATTAGTCAAAAACTGTCTCGTTTCAGTCCCACAGTGAAAGTGAGCGAGTTAAACTCATATTTCATCATCAGGAGTGATTGTGTTTCTCTCAGAATAGAGCAGATGTTCATCATCCTCAGAGTTTGATGTTTCTATAATACTGAAACACTTTACTATTAAACATAAAACACAATGAGAGATGAGTGATATGAGTCTGTCATGCATGTTTATCTTCTATCTATCTATCATAATCTCTGTGAGGTTCATCATGAATCTGCAGGTGTTTTAATGCTTCGCTGAAGTTTATTAATATATGAGCAAAAGCCCTGATCCAATGAAAGACCTGAAATGAAAACAACACAAATGGACTCAAACACATGAAGTTATTCTTTTATTTCAAACTATGTTGATTGAATTGTAATAAAATTATGACTGAATGATAAAGCACACGTACAGTTGTGTATGAAACACACAAAGCAAAACAGACGACAGATCAGAAAAAAAAAATTATTCAAGCCTGTTTCCACCTTAGATTATATAATTATAATTAATAATAATTATTTTTAAACTGATTTGATGATTTACTTACTGCCGTCATCCAGTTTGCTGCCGAGAGTGAATCACAGAGAAACAAACTATTATTGAGTGTTTGATGAGGGAAAATGAACTTCTGAACATTGTCATATTTCTCATTTCTGCTCTTCTGTCGTGACTGAGACACATTTGAGAGGAAATGGCTTTGAATTTGTGTCCCACCCCTGAGACTGAAGCTCAATATCAGCGTCTGTCAGTCAGACTGTTCATCCAACATCTCTGTCCTTCAGTTTCACTCATTCCCAGTAAAGATGAGGACACACACACTGATCTTCTGCTCTCTGCTGCTGCTCCTCAACGGTGACACTCACTTTCACTGCATTTACTTTACAATTACTTGTTTTAGCAAAGATCTTTCATTCATTCTGGTGATTTTCTTCTTGTTGTGTTTCAGAGTGTAGAGGACAGATCACCGTCACTCAGAGTCCTTCAATAACAGCAGAACAACCAGGAGGAACTGTGAATATCAAATGTAAAACCAGCAGTGATGTGTACAGGGATGGTAATGGAGATCATTTAGCCTGGTACTCACAGAAACCTGGAGAAGCTCCTAAACTCCTGATTTATACAAACCGCCTCCAGTCAGGAACTCCATCTAGATTCAGTGGCAGTGGATCTAACAGAGATTTCACTCTGACCATCAGTGGAGTCCAGACTGAAGATGCTGGACATTATTACTGCCAGAGTTTCCATGTCATCAACAGTAAATATGTGTTCACACAGTGATAAAGAGTCGTACAAAAACCTCCGTCAGTCAGAGTCACAGTGACTGAACTGAAACTGCAGCTGCTCAAACACTTTTACACACAACAGAAACACAAAAATGAACTTAATATACATTCTTCTGCACTGAAGATAATAAGAAATTATTTTGATCATATTTTTTTCAGATAATTGTTGGTTTATCTATTCTCATATGGTTGTTCATGTATTTTTATAAAGCATGATTATTTGTCCTTCTTAATCATACACTCATACTGTAAAATGAATCATAAACATGTTGTTGCTTGAATAGTTTATTAATCATCTTCCATAAAGCCGCTGTTTAGATCATCATGTACAAGAGTCACAGATGAACTGATTCAGAGCAAAATGAGCCGTGAAAGAGAGAAACCGTATTTAACATGATCAGACGCTCCACCGTCCCACAATCAGTCTGTCTGTGACCATTCACTGTTTTCTGGACGCATTAATTATGAATCCAGCGATGCGTCTGAGTCTCACATGAGCAGAAGACAGATCTCTCACAACAACACTTCAGTCTCGAGTCACACACACTTAAAACATTCATAAAGATGTTATTGCTCAACACTGAAATAAAGCGCTTCATTGTGTGGAAACTTCACTGTTATTTTTACAAGATAAAATACTGCAGTTTTACTGAGATCAGTGTTTCTGTTAGTTGTTAGTTTAAGTTAGTTGTTTGTTAGTTGTTGCTAACTTCAAACCCACATGCTAAAACAGTTAGCTATGTTACGGCTGTTTGCGGTGAGGATAGTTTTAACAGTTCATTATGACCGCCGCTAGCGTAGCTAGCGAAAGCGGTCATATAGGGATTGTCAAAGTTTTTTGTTTTTTTCCCGTCACCTTACTGAATTTTTCGTCAACGATACCAGGGACACCGAAGCACCGGGGAACATGAAATTTGGTGGGCATGTAGCCCCACTAGACTTCTAAGGAAAAATTTCGTTTGGTCCCCGGGGGCCACTCCCCCCCCGCGCTGGGCCCCCCCAAACCCAAAAAAATGCAGTTTTTCCTAAATAACTACCTGAACCGTGGCACCGAGGATGAAGAAATTTTTATGGTATGTTGGTCTACTAGACTTTTACGGAAAAATTTCGTTTGGTCCCCGGGGGCCACTCCCCCCCCCCCCCCCCCCGCGCTGGGGCCCCCGTAAATTTTTCGTCAACGATACCAGGGACACCGAAGCACCGGGGAACATGGAATTTGGTGGGCATGTAGCCCCACTAGACTTCTAAGGAAAAATTTCGTTTGGTCCCCGGGGGCCACTCCCCCCCCGCGCTGGGCCCCCCCAAACCCCAAAAAATGCAGTTTTTCCTAAATAACTACCTGAACCGTGGCACCGAGGATGAAGAAATTTTTATGGTATGTTGGTCTAGTAGACTTTTACGGAAAAATTTCGTTTGGTCCCCGGGGGCCACTTCCCCCCCCTGCGCTGGGGCCCCCGTAAATTTTTCGTCAACGATACCAGGGACACCGAAACACCGGGGAACATGAAATTTGGTGGGCATGTAGCCCCACTAGACTTTTACGGAAAAATTTCGTTTGGTCCCCGGGGGCCACTTCCCCCCCCGCGCTGGGGCCCCCGTAAATTTTTCGTCAACGATACCAGGGACACCGAAGCACCGGGGAACATGAAATTTGGTGGGCATGTAGCCCCACTAGACTTCTAAGGAAAAATTTTGTTTGGTCCCCGGGGGCCACTCCCCCCCCGCGCTGGGCCCCCCCAAACCCAAAAAAATGCAGTTTTTCCTAAATAACTACCTGAACCGTGGCACCGAGGATGAAGAAATTTTTATGGTATGTTGGTCTACTAGACTTTTACGGAAAAATTTCGTTCGGTCCCCGGGGGCCACTTCCCCCCCCGCGCTGGGGCCCCCGTAAATTTTTAGTCAACGATACCAGGGACACCGAAGCACCGGGGAACATGAAATTTGGTGGGCATGTAGCCCCACTAGACTTCTAAGGAAAAATTTCGTTTGGTCCCCGGGGGCCACTCCCCTCCCGCTGGGCCCCCCCAAACCCCAAAAAATGCAGTTTTTCCTAAATAACTACCTGAACCGTGGCACCGAAACCGTGGCACCGAGGATGAAAAAATTCTTATGGTATGTTGGTCTACTAGACTTTTACGGAAAAATTTCGTTTGGTCCCCGGGGGCCACTTCCCCCCCCCCTGCGCTGGGGCCCCCGTAAATTTTTCGTCAACGATACCAGGGACACCGAAACACCGGGGAACATGAAATTTGGTGGGCATGTAGCCCCACTAGACTTCTACGGAAAAATTTTGTTTGGTCCCCAGGGGCCACTCCCCCCCCCCCCCCCGTGCTGGGCCCCCCCAAACCCCAAAAAATGCAGTTTTTCCTAAATAACTACCTGAACCGTGGCACCGAGGATGAAGAAATTTTTATGGTATGTTGGTCTACTAGACTTTTACGGAAAAATTTCGTTTGGTCCCCGGGGGCCACTTCCCCCCCCCCCGCGCTGGGGCCCCCGTAAATTTTTCGTCAACGATACCAGGGACACCGAAGAACCGGGGAACATGAAATTTGGTGGGCATGTAGCCCCACTAGACTTCTAAGGAAAAATTTCGTTTGGTCAATGGGGGCCACTCCCCCCCCGCGCTGGGCCCCCCCAAACCCAAAAACATGCAGTTTTTCCTAAATAACTACCTGAACCGTGGCACCGAGGATGAAGAAATTTTTATGGTATGTTGGTCTACTAGACTTTTACAGAAAAATTTCGTTTGGTCCCCGGGGGCCACTTCCCCCCCCCCGCGCTGGGGCCCCCGTAAATTTTACGTCAACGATACCAGGGACACCGAAACACCGGGGAACATGAAATTTGGTGGGCATGTAGCCCCACTAGACTTCTACGGAAAAATTTCGTTTGGTCCCCGGGGGCCACTCCCCCCCCGCGCTGGGCCCCCCCAAACCCAAAAAATGCAGTTTTTCCTAAATAACTACCTGAACCGTGGCACCGAGGATGAAGAAATTTTTATGGTATGTTGGTCTACTAGACTTTTACGGAAAAATTTCGTTTGGTCCCCGGGGGCCACTCCCCCCCCCCCCCCCCCCGCGCTGGGGCCCCCGTAAATTTTTCGTCAACGATACCAGGGACACCGAAGCACCGGGGAACATGAAATTTGGTGGGCATGTAGCCCCACTATACACTTCTACGGAAAAATTTCGTTTGGTCCCCGGGGCACAAATCGAGCAAAATTTCACATTCATGTCTAGTCGAGCCCCCGTCTCCGGGCGCTCAGTCTTCAGATATGATCATACCTCTGGTTCATCGGGCTCTGGCATGGCAGGCCATTCCCGGAGTCTCAGAGTGGGTAATGAACATTATAAAGCGCGGTTACTCGCTTCAGTTCTCCCGCAGACCCCCACGCTTTTCGAGCTGTTATTCAAACTTCGGTAAGGAGCACATTGTCTCACGTCCTCCGCACCGAAGTACAGGGTCTGCTGGCAAAGGGGGCTATCGAGAAAGTTCCCGCCTCACTAAGCGAGTCAGGGTTTTACAGCCGTTACTTCCTCGTCCCGAAGAAGGACGGCGGCTTAAGACCCATTTTAGATCTCAGACATCTGAACAAAGCCCTCATGACACGGCCGTTCAGAATGCTTACAACCAAACACATCCTGGCGCAAATTCGCCCAGGCGACTGGTTCTTTTCAGTGGATCTAAAAGACGCGTATTTTCACATTCAAGTGAACCCCCACCACAGGCCATTCTTGAGATTCGCCTTCGAGGGGCAGACATACCAGTACACAGTTCTACCTTTTGGACTGGCACTGGCACCTCGTACGTTCACGAAATGCATGGATGCAGCTCTCTCCCCCCTAAGACAGCGGGGAATGCGCATCCTGAACTACCTCGACGACTGGCTCATTTTGACTCAGTCAGAGGCGGAGTCCCATACTCACAAAGCCTGGCTTCTCAGTCATCTGGAACTCCGTACTTATGAGAGCATGGCCCACATCAACCCGTGCTCTCTCGATTCAGCGGCTCGCCGCGTCGTTCACGAAGGGCGCTTATGTACCCCTTCGAACGTATCAGAGGATTTTGGGCCTTATGGCTTCGGCAGCTTCAGTACTCCAACTAGGCCTACTGCGCATGCGTCCTCTTCAGCTGTGGCTAGCACCTCAGGTACCGCCTCACGCTTGGCGTTCAGGTATCTTGAGTATCAGGGTGGACCAGCATTGCATTCTAGCACTGGCCCCCTGGATGAACGCCAGCTGGTATCAGCAGGGCGTAAGCATGGGAGTGGTCTCAGAAAGGAGGGTCATTTCGACAGACGCCTCCAACTCAGGTTGGGGAGCCCTGTACGAGGGCAGGCCTGCCTCCGGCCTCTGGTCGAGCTCGGAGAAACGCCTACACATAAACTGCCTCGAGATGAGAGCAGTTTTTCTAGCCCTAAAAACCTTCCTTCCACACCTGGCAGGACACCATGTCTTGGTCCGGACGGACAACATGTCAGTGGTGTCCTACATAAATCGCCAGGGCGGCCTCAGATCCCGCAATCTGTTCGCCATAGCTACTCAGCTGCTACTTTGGGCTCAGACCAATCTGCGCTCGCTCAGAGCAGCTCACGTGCCGGGCACGTTGAATACAGGAGCAGACATGCTCTCTCGGGGCAACGTTCCCCCAGAGGAATGGTCACTCCACCCCCAGACAGTTCTCCTATTATGGGAGGTCTTCGGGCAGGCAGAGGTAGACCTCTTCGCCTCAGAAGACAACTGTCACTGCCCAATCTTCTTTTCGAAGAAGAGGGACGCGCTGGCCCACGACTGGCCCAATCTTCCCCTTTACGCGTTTCCTCCAGTCTCGATGTTACCTCAGGTCATCGAACGGATCAGGAACACGGGGTGTGCGATCCTCTTGATAGCTCCTCTCTGGCGGTCCCAATCTTGGTTCCCAGAGTTGATGCAGCTGTCTGTTTCAGTCCCTTGGCCAATTCCTCTGAGGAGCGACTTATTGGCTCAAGCGAACAGAAGGATCTGGCACCCCCGTCCCGACTTGTGGGCCCTTCATGCATGGCCACTCAACGGTTACCCCAGGACCTCCCAGAGGGCGTCCTGAATACTATTCTGGAGGCTAGAGCTCCGTCTACCAGACGCCTCTACCACTTTAAATGGTCGGTGTTCTCCAGCTGGTGTCAGGCTCGAAACCTCGACCCGTACACTTGTGAAGTGCCAATGGTTCTTTCCTTTCTTCAAGAGATGTTGGACGCGGGACGTTCCCCGTCCACGCTCAAAGTATACGTGGCAGCCATTGCGGCTTTTCACGTTTTGGTGGCTGGCTCTTCTTTGGGAAAATGCGACCTTATTGTTCGCTTCCTTAAAGGAGCAAGGAGGCTCAACCCGCCTCGGCCACCCACAGTACCGGCCTGGGATCTTTCCCTGGTTCTACGGGCCCTTAAGGGACCTCCCTTTGAACCTTTACGGTCGACGGACCTAAAGTCCCTTTCCCTGAAAACCGCTCTGTTGCTGGCACTGGCGTCAGTAAAAAGAGTAGTGGACTTACATGCGCTTTCTATAAGCGCTTCCTGTCTTGAGTTTGGCCCTAACGACTCTAAAGTCCTTTTGAAGCCAAGACACGGTTATGTGCCTAAAGTGCTCTCTACTCCGTTCAGAGCACAGGTAATTTCGCTGTCGGCTCTCCCAGCTTCGGGAGAAGACAGTGATGCTCACACGCTCTGCCCTGTTAGAGCGCTGAGAATATACTTGGAGCGTTCGGCCTCATTTAGACAGTCCGAACAGCTCTTTGTCTGTTTCGGGGGCCGAACCAAGGGGTTGCCGGTCACGAAACTCACACTATCCAGATGGATAGTTGATGCTATTGCTCTAGCATACACCTCACTGGGCCTCTCTTGCCCCATAGGTGTTAGAGCTCACTCTACGAGAGGCATCGCCTCCTCGTGGGCTTGGACTAGTGGTGTCCCTATTGAAGACATTTGTGCGGCGGCAGGCTGGTCAGCTCCGTCCACATTTGCAAGATTTTATAACTTAGAGGTCCCTGCTTTACAAGCACGAGTTCTCTCCATCTAGCCCTGGCTCTATGGATCCAGGCTAATTCTCTAAGTTGTAAGGGAACTTTACATAGGCTGGCCTTTTTGCTCTAGTCTATGTACACACTATATATCTTTAGGCCCGATGTTCTGGTCTGTGGTATTCTGGCTACACTTCCTATCCCTGGATTCCTGGATTAGAGTAGCCACGAGACTTAGCACGGCGTTTTAAAAAGTGTTCCCACAGCGTTTGCAACGCAGTACGAGAGAACGTTCTCGTAAGGGAACGTACTTGGTTACTTACGTAACCTCGGTTCCCTTAGAGATAAGGGAACGAGTACTGCGTTGCCCTGCCGTGCTATTCTCGAACATCAGGTATTTTCGTTCAGTCGATTAGACCTGTTTTATGGCGAGATTTCTCTGTATTTATACTCTCCTGCCACGCCCTATTTGGCGCGCTCGAGTATGGCAGGGCGCCAAGCTCTCTGATTGGTTCGCGCGCCTCTGCTCTCTCGCCATTGGTTCGTGCAGTTGCCTACAGCACAGCCTATCAGCTAGCTCGCGCGAGCATGATGCTCTCGCCTGTGCTGCAGCAATGCGTTTTAAAATAAAGGCTTCAATATTCTCGAGAAAAGGAGTTTTCCCCACAGCGTTTGCAACGCAGTACTCGTTCCCTTATCTCTAAGGGAACCGAGGTTATGTAAGTAACCAAGTACGTTTTTCCTAAATAATTACCTGAACCGTGGCACCGAGGATGAAGAAATTTTTATGGTATGTTGGTCTACTAGACTTTTATGGAAAAATTTCGTTTGGTCCCCGGGGGCCACTTCCCCCCCCTGCGCTGGGGCCCCCGTAAATTTTTCGTCAACGATACCAGGGACACCGAAACACCGGGGAACATGAAATTTGGTGGGCATGTAGCCCCACTAGACTTCTACGGAAAAATTTCGTTTGGTCCCCGGGGGCCACTCCCCCCCCCCCCCCCGCGCGCTGGGCCCCCCCCGCGCTGGGCCCCCCCAAACCCAAAAAAATTCAGTTTTTCCTAAATAACTACCTGAACCGTGGCACCGAGGATGAAGACATTTTTATGGTATGTAGGGCCCACTCTTAAGGGCCCACATCAACCTAGCCCGTAATCACTCATTTGTGATTTGCGCCCCTCCCATAAAAAATGAAAATGCAATATTATTCTGCTTTAATCGCCCCTATCTTCAGTGGAGATGTTCAGAACTGCACCATATTTCATGTGTATGATTAACTTGACATCCTCTGGGGGTATCCTCTGCTAAGTTTTGTAGAATTTCATCCATGGGGGGGGGGGGGTATAAAATAAATTCATTTATGTGCACATTTAGTGACTGTACACTCATCGGCCTGTAGATGGTGCTGTTGAGCGAAGGGTTGCTGGTTTAGGATGATACTGTCACACACACACATGCAGGAATACAAACAAACGCAAGCATGCACACACACTGACATCCACACGCACAGACACACACCCATACACACACATACAAATCCACATGCACAGACACACAAACACACACGCGCACACATGTACGCACACATACATACACGCACAGACACACACACACACACACACACAGACACACACATACACAAACACACACACACACACACACACACACACACACACACACACACACACACACAGACAGACATGCACATACTATTACTTTTTTTAGGTATATACATAAACACGCAATACAGCCAAATTACTCCACGTCATTTATTTTTGTGGAAAGCCAGTGCAGGCCTGAGCGGCGGTCATATTTTGTACCGCGATGCGGTACATCTAGTTAAAAATATTACAACCAAACCCTGAAGATGATTCCAGTTATCAATCAAATTCCCTGTTAAGACAAAATCATGTGAGTTTTTTGTTGCGCATTGAGGGATTTATGAATATGTTTCCATTATAGTTTATGTGCATGTCTTCTTATCGGATAAAAACATTATCACCTCAGTCGAGCACATATGATTTTTCTGCACATTTTTAGAATTGATGTTCATCTCGGCATTTCCATCCCACGTTTTTTTATGTGATAGTCAATCCCAAAATTCACATAAAATAGGAGGATGGCAACATAGCTAGTGACTGAACTGTTGTGTGACAGGAATTGAGAACACACACATGATCACACACACAAACACACACAGCAGTTACTTTATGCAGAAGACATAATTTTGTTACTTAAAATTGTTGACTTTATTCAAAACTGATTATTCTTTGTTCTTCAAAAACATTCTTGCACACATTTAGATTGTGTGGATCTTATTTCAGTAAATTAGCTCTCATTATTACATCGATCCCCAGCCTGAGTTACAACAGGACAGGGTTATGTCTCAACAACGACCTCTTTGTGTTTGACAATAACTCACATAATCTGTGATTGTGTTGTACATGTCCAAGTGAGTTATATTTCTAGCAGACAAATGTGGAAACCAGGTCTCAAATTTTGAGAGATAAAGAACAAACAAACACTGAGTTACCGACGCTCAAACAACAGGTGTTTCTCTCCTCCGTCTCTCTGATGAACGCAGCTGTTCTCCACTATTACAGTCAATCAAGAACATTTAGTGTCTTCATCAAATCACTCATTATTGTGTTTTAGCTCAGACCAAAATAATGCAACAAGTGAATAAACATCTATACAAAGCTGTTGCACAAACATAATGAGTGTGTTTCTTCAGGGAAATGATGTGGAGTGTGTTTGCATATTGATCAGATCTTCAGTGTGTGAGAGTGTTTATAGTGCTGTGAGTTTAACACTTCATCACTGACAGCTTTTCTTCATTCAGACTGAAAGTAAACCACCGATAAGAAGAATGATGATCATCAGCGTCTGTATCTGGACTCTCATTCTTTCTGTTCAAGGTTCATTTACTCTATTAATAACTCAAGATGTGATTTATATGCATGCTTTTGATGTTCGGTATAGATTTTGTACTGGATACTTTGACTTTAATAATTGTTATATTAATGATCTTATGAAATGTCATTGACAGAAATTACAGGCCAGGTTTCTGTGACTCAGACTCCCTCAGAAGCAGCCGTTCAAGGAGGAACAGTTTCTATAAACTGTCAAACTAACAGAGGAATTGGACATCGTTCTTGGGGGAGTTGTGGCTCCTGTCTCTTCTGGTATCTGCAGAAACCTGGAGAAGCTCCTAAACTCCTTATTTATGGCATTAGTTCATGACAGTCAGGAACTCCATCTAGATTCACTGGCAATGGAGAATTTTATGGAACAGATTTCACTCTGACCATCAGTGGAGTCCAGACTGAAGATGCTGGACATTATTACTGTATGAGTGAACATTACATCAGCAGTAACTGGGTGTTCACACAGTGATAAAGAGTCGTACAAAAACCTCCATCAGTCAGAGTCACAGTGACTGAACTGAAACTGCAGCTGCTTAAACACACTCTCACACACACACACACACACACACACACACACACACACACACACACACATAGGACAAACACAGGAACTACACATGTGCTCAAAACTGACTTATGACTGAAATCATCTCTATTATGATCAGTCCTGTGACAGACGAGTTTGACTCTAATATGCTCAGAATCAGAGAAAAGTCTGTATATTAATATCAAATCAAAACAAACAAAACTGCCACCATATGTTTTTGAGCTTTTTCAAGCAGCTTTATCTTTCCCTCAAAGTTTATCAAGATAATTATAAAGATATTACTCATCATAACTGTTCTATTAAAACTACTGACTCTATCACTCATCTTAATGCATTGTTAATGATTAAAGCAATTTTAATACATTCTGATGACCTGTGACCTCTGGAATGACCTTTGCCCTGTAATGAAGTTCACAGTGACATACTAGTGTAGCAACTCTGTCATTTGAATCATCAGAAAGCCTGAAGCTTCAGACACATGAATAAATGTTTATGACTCGTAACATGGAAAAAATCTCCTAAACACTGTTATGATTTATGAGCATCATGTGTTGGAATCCTTACACAGATTTACATAGAGATGATTTGCATCGCAGCACATCGTGTGTGTGTGTGTGTGTGTGTGTGTGTGCGCGCTTCAGGAGGATTTATAACTCTGAGTTTGAACACTGAGAATCTAAACCATCAGCAACCATGAGCTTCATCATCTTCATCTTCATCTGGATGTTCTCCAGCTGTTTCACAGGTGAGGAAATATGAAGTTAATCTGCACTATTTTAACTGATTAACAGTGCTTGAAATATTAACCAAATATGTAATTCTGAATATTTATTTATTCTTCTTGATGTAGAATCAGTCGGTGAACCGACAGTCACTCAGACGCCTGCAGTGAAATCTGTTCAACTAAGAGACACATTTACTATATCCTGTAAAACCAGTCCTGAAGTCTATCAGGGTTGGAGTATTCAGCCTCTATCCTGGTACTTACAGAAACCTGGAGAAGCTCCTAAACTCCTGATTTATAACACAAACCGCCTCCAGTCAGGAACTCCATCTAGATTCAGTGGCAGTGGATCTAACAGTGATTTCACTCTGACCATCAGTGGAGTCCAGACTGAAGATGCTGGACATTATTACTGTCAGAGTTATCACTGGATCAACAGTAAAGATGTGTTTACACAGTGATAAAGAGTCGTACAAAAACCTCCGTCAGTCAGAGTCACAGTGACTGAACTGAAACTGCAGCTGCTCAAAGGAGGATCTGAAATAACATCGTCACACTTGCATCTGAAATAAAACCATCTAAATTAATCTGACACTCTTAATAATTATAGAGTTCAGAAAGAGATTTTGTGCTCTTATAGATCAGTGACACATTTGAGATCTGAGTGATTTCAGTTTGCCTAATTGCCTCCTTTTATTAATAATAGATCTTCATTTTCATAATACTCCATGGTTATTTCATTTGAGTATCCTGTTAGGATGTACCAGCGACCAGAGGTGTAAATGACGTGACAAAGGCAGAAATAACACAGTCCAGAGTGATTGTAATTCCAAAGGTGCAAAAATATCAATATCAAATTGCAATAGTGAACTAATAGAAAAAACAGATTATCAAAAGCTATAATACCAAAGAAAATAAATCAAAACACAAATGTAAGTTGGCTATGCCGACGTACAGGCCCACACATACAAACAAGATTCAACCTCTCCACACCACTTTCTCCCCTAAAATGGCTGCCTCTTTTATAGGCCTTAGCTCCAACTATTTTAGGGAAAAAACATTTTAGGGAGAAACCTATAAATTACAAAGAAGTGACAAGACATAAACAAACTAACTGTCATGACATTTCAACTCTAAACCCTCCGTCCCCCATGAGGTCAGAAACAGATGGAGTAATCTTCCATAAGCACATGCTAGTTTAAACATGGCTACTTTCCTTGTGTACTGGTTTGGCTAGTAAGGGGTGCACCAGTGTAGATATTTGAAATGCATAAAGTTAAGTTGGAAACTGAATTAAATTAAATAAACCCTTATTGTATAAAGTGTTTTTGGTGTACTTTTCTGTGTGGAAACAGTTTGTTGTGTGCACATACCCGTGCTCAATCCCTTCAAAATAAAAGTCCTGGGTCACAGTCAGTCTGTCACATAAGCCATACTAACATGTAATTTGTTTACTATTGACTGTATTCATACTATATTCTGCAGACAGTAAGAGTTTTATATTAGCTTGCTGTTTTAATTGTAACCTTGATCAACAGTTCAGTTTAGACACGCCTCTCCCTCCTCTGCACCAATCAGACGCCTCTGATAAGAACGAGCCAGATAAGAACTTTAATTTGTGCTTTTAACTGAATTTTTATTGAAAACTTATACACAAAATTATGAGAAGATATAAACTGGGAGCTGATGATAACATGACTTGATAAACCTCAGTGTAAACTGATGAATATGAACAAACCCGTTACAATGAACAACTAGATGAGGATAAACTATTTCAGCAGGAACTTACAGAAACCTGGAGAAACTCCTGAACTCCTGATTTATTATACAAACCTCCTCAACAGTGAAAGTGAGCGAGTTAAGGCCCTTGCACACTGATTGCGAAATTTTCGCATGCGTTTTTTTCGTATCCGTCATTCTGTGGCTCTAAACTGTCAAAACACCATTCAAATGCTTGTTACGGATGCGAAAAACGCAGAAAATCGAACCCGATCCGATTTTTTTTTGACGGATGAAAGTTTCGGAGGCAGTGTGCAAGTGTGATTGCCATAAGGTGAGGTTGTATTTATTTTTTAACGTGCGAAAATTTCGGACGCGAATTTCGCACTCAGTGTGCAAGGGCCTTTAAACTCATATTTCATCATCAGGAGTGATTGTGTTTCTCTCAGAATAGAGCAGATGTTCATCGTCCTCTAATGATATTCCTGTAATACCAGAAACACTTCAAATAACTATTAAGCACAAATATGTAGGTTTTTTGCATTTTGAAATGTAGACTTGGTATTTAATTATTAAAATGTGGTTTTAGGCAGAAATGTAACTATGTGGCTAATTGTATGATCATGTTGTGTGTTGCTGTGTTAAGAGTTTTGAAAAAGTACTTTAAGTATTGGTAAGCGCTTGTTAGTACTTGTAAAAAACTGTAATTCAGTGAATAAGTGGAGTGATACTCAGAGCTGGAGTCGAGTCTCGTGACAGAAGCAGATCCTCCATCATCACACACAGATGTGTTTAACCTGCAGCTTTAGTGCTGGATTTTACAGAGACTCTTTCTGCAAGTTTCATTGTTACGCGACAAGAGACTGACTTTACGAGTGAGTCAATGAATCATTCACTCAGCCGATTCGTTCAAATCACTGATTCATTCAAGAAATACTGTGTGTTTCTCAGAGTCGAGCTGCGGTTGTTTCTACTGTGGCTTCATGTGGAAATATTTCAGTTGGCCGAACAAAAACAAAACTGGCAATATAAATTACTAAAATGTAAATCACTCAAACAGTGCTCCTGCTCGTCTGATGTTGCTTTATCAATAAAGGATTATATTAAAGGTCCCGTTTTTCGTGTGTTTTTGAAGCTTTGATTGTGTTTACAGTGTGCAATATAACATGTGTTCATGTTTCGCGTGTAAAAAAACAGTATTTTTCACACAATTTACTTATCTGTATACCGCTGTTTTCACTGTCCTAAGAACGGGCTGATGACTTCCTTGTTCTATGAAGTCCCTCCTTCAGAAATACGTAACGAGTTCTGATTGAGACAGCGGTTCCTGTGTTGTGATTCGACAGCAGCTTAGCGCATGTTGCCCGGAAAGGTCACGCCTCTTACCATAACGTGGAGATGCATGCGCTCAGGGAAGGCCAAACAAGGGTGATTTGACTCGGGATGAAAATAACAGCGTCTCGACGACATGGCCACAAACACACTCTACAAACGCAACTCTTCCTCTTCTCTGTGGGAGCGCAACAAGACCACGCCCCCCTTTTTTTGTGTATTCCTGTGGGCGGAGGTTAGTCAAAAAACGGTTCTAGTGACGTTATTAAAGAAGGAAGTAGAGGGATGTAGTCCAAACAAGCTGTTTGATGTAGGCGACTAGCCTGCACTAGCCTGATGTCGTCAAACTCAGGTTCTAGTCAGAATGTGAGTCTGATACTGCTCCATTGGGGTGTGATTAAGGCGCGTGTTTCAACCATAGACAGTATATAAACTGGACACAGCGACCCCATAGGTTTCAACGGAGAAAAGTGAAGCAAATTAGAAGCACTAACTTCCTGATGGCTGAGCGACTGCGCAGACTCAAACTGAGCTTGACGACGTGGATGTGACGTGAGCAACCCGTCTGTCTTCTAGTAGCTGTGCCAAGAGAAATCTGAATCATTCCCTTCCGAAACTTGCAGAGACGGAGAGCGTGAGTAGGAGCTGTCCATGAGCTAGGAGCAGGAGTAACTTTATGACTCTCTATGGGCTTCTCCCTTGACTTTATCAGACTGCCTCCACGTCCCCCCGATTGACTGCGAGCTTCTCCTCCTGTCTATACGGTAATTTCCAGAGAGTCGCGTGGTTATGACACAATCGTTAGCCTATATTTACAAAAACTGCTTCTACGGGGTCCATAACATAAGATAGAAGGTAATAGAGCCTTTTATACATTGTCGTGTTTCTTTAGAAATAAACAATGGACAAATGGAGTCTTTAAACACCTCAGATGTAAAGTTATTCGCTGTCAAAGTGACGCCAAAATGAATGGGAGTCAATGGGATGCTAACAGCAGGTGATGGCTTGTTAGCCAATTGACCCTTCGCAGGGAGCTTGATTGACAGGTGATCTGACCAATCATACTTTGCCATCTGCCATTTTGTCCGACAAAGCAGTCAGGAGAGTTAGTAGATTAACATGGGAGGATTTGAACTTGAAAAACGTAGTGTACTGACGTCTTTCCGTGGTTAAAACAACATTCCTTCTTATGTTTGTTCATGTTTATTTGAGGCTATAAATTAACTAGAAGGAAGAGATGATCGGTTCACGAGCAGCTTTAACTGATGCTCTACAGCGATCTGTCACGACACATTAAAGAGCCACAAAACAATATTTATTGTTAAAATTTCTTTTAAAAAATGACCAAATTTAAAAGGTGATACTTTGTTTAATATGTTTAATATCAAACGTAACTGAAAAGTAACCTGGTCTGTCCTGTCTGTCAGCGTGTTGTCAGTCTCCTCTCTGCTCCGCGATGTATTTTTCACTGCGTGAGAACATGGTGTGGCGTGAGAACGGCGTAGCTTGTCGGACATAGCGACAGTAACTAAGGGCGGCGGGTCTTTGCGAATGGTCAATTGCGGCCCCAGGCGTGGTACGCTATTCGAGAGCTCGATTACCCCCCTGGTTTCAACCTGCCTCTGCACTCAAATGGATAGACCTACAACCAATCAGAGCAACGGAGAAACCACAATGACCAAAGGGTTTTCATTGCGCCCCATCTTCTTATAGCGACCATCGGGGCCAGCTGATAAATTAAACTTTTGCAAAAACGATGTCTTGATCGCGGTTCTCTGTTCCTCTTTTAAAATTAATGCGCTGTCGATATCTTCTATAACAGACACGATGGCGGCGTCTTTGTTGTAAAGTAAACGAATTCAACCCAAGCACTCTTTGGTGACGTGGATGATTACGTTACTGTTGATCATCTGTCCATCATCGTATAAAGCCCGCCCTGACAATTTGATTGTTCCGGACAGCTCTGGTTCGAGCTTAATTGTTCCACAACGGATCAAGTCCAGACTGAACTTCCTGACCTCTAATGTCGTGGGCGGGGCGAAGTTCAGCTGGCATCCAGGCTATGAAAGCACATTAAACCAACTTAAATCTGTGACTCCTGAAGCGTTTGCATAGAGTGTGTTTTACATGAGCGACACACGCTTCAGTGCTCTGCATGTGTTTATAACTCTGTCAAACATCAAACATGATCAACAACTGTTTTTCACTAGAACTGAACCTTCAACCTACAAAAATGACTTTCATCACCATATTGATCTGGACGCTGGCAGTGTTATGTCCAGGTTTGTGTCAGTCAAGATTACAAACGTTATTCACTCGTTATCTTTATGTGTGTTGTGAAGATATAAGGTTGTAAAAGTGTGTGTGATTTCTAATATTTCTCTCTTGTCAGAATCTGTTGGGCAGGAGACAGTGACTCAAACTCCCTCAGATCTGCTCTATGAAACTGGACAATCAGTCGCTGTAACCTGTAAAACCAGCAGTGATCCAGTCGACTGGTGTAGTAGAAAACGGTGTCTGAGCTGGTATTTACAGAAACCTGGAGAAGCTCCTAAACTCCTGATTTATGCAACAAACCTCCTCCAGTCAGGAACTCCATCTAGATTCAGTGCCAGTGGATCTAGAAGTAATTTCACTCTGACCATCAGTGGAGTCCAGACTGAAGATGCTGGACATTATTACTGTCAAAGTGCACACAGGGGTAGTGTGTTCACACAATGATAAAGAGTCGTACAAAAACCTCCGTCAGTCAGAGTCACAGTGACTGAACAAGAAATTGCAGCTGCTCAAACACTTTCACACACACACACACACACACACACACACACACACACACACACACACACACACACACTGATGTGAGACTCAACTGCAGATCTTCTCAACATCAACCATGATTGATCAAAAAATAGCCACAAAATCGTCATCTAAAAAATAGTCCAAAGAATTAATCTTAAAAATAAATACTTGATATTGAATGAAGACTGAAATCCTTTGTTTCATAATCAGTCCTGAAATACATTCATCACATTTACAAACACATGTGATTTAAACTCTGCTAATTCTATTGACCTGCTTTATAATGAAATCTTCAGCCAGATTTAGATGGTCATTCTCTATTGGATGACCTTTGACCTGTTATACAGTATCATGGATGATATAAATCTGCAGCTCAGGTATTAAATTCTCTCAGCATCAAAGTCTGAATGAAACTGATCATTAAAACAGTGTTTAGAGCGAGAAGATCGACCCAAAATAACATGAAGTAAATCATGAGTTTCTGTTCCTGAAAATGATCCACAGAAGTTTATTAGCAAAGACACTAAAAGACAAAACAGTGTTTCTTCTGTCTTCAGGGAAATGATGTGGAGTGTGTTTGCATATTGATCAGATCTTCAGTGTGTGAGAGTGTTTATAGTGCTGTGAGTTTAACACTTCATCACTGACACACACAACAATCTTCATCAACATGACCTTCATCATCATCTTCATCTGGACTCTCACAGCGTTTGCTCAAGGTTTGTGGAGCACAAGTTTGATATTAATTCATTTCTTCAAGTATATTGTCAAAGTTTTGAGTGTATTTTCTTCTTGTTGTGTTTCAGAGTGTAGAGGACAGATCACCGTCACTCAGAGTCCCTCAATAACAGCAGAACAACCAGGAGGAACTGTGAATATCAAATGTAAAACCAGCAGAGATGTGTACAGGGATGGTGGTGAAGATTTATCCTGGTACTTACAGAAACCTGGAGAAACTCCTAAACTCCTGATTTATCATGTAAAAACCCTCCAGTCAGGAACTCCATCTAGATTCAGTGGCAGTGGATCTAACAGTGATTTCACTCTGACCATCAGTGGAGTCCAGACTGAAGATGCTGGACATTATTACTGTACGAGTGTACACAGGATCAACAGTAACTGTGTTCACACAGTGATAAAGAGTCGTTCAAAAACCTCCGTCAGTCAGAGTCACAGTGACTGAACTGAAACTGCAGTTGCTCAAACACACACACACACACTCAGTCAAGTTATTCATAGATATTAAATGAAACATAAAGCATTCATTGAGTTTTTAACTTACTTAATACTTTATCTTATCTCTTTATCTTATTACATTTATCTAAAACTATATTTATAATTTGTCCGCATGTTCTTGTTTCATCATGAATCTGCAGGAGTGTTCATGCTCCACTGACTGAAGTTTACTCATAAAATGTGAGTTAAAGCCCTGATCTAATGAAAGACCTGAAACTAAAATGACACAAAACGGACATAAAGACATAAAGTTACAATTATATTTTATTTATTGACTGAATTGTAATAAAATCATGCTCTGAATGATAAAGCACACACACAGTCTTGTATGAAAGGCAGAAAGCAGAGATGCAGATGTTCAGAATACGGTTCACAGTCGATACCTGATTATTAAATTATTTAAAAAGGAAATATCATTGAGTTTCAAACTGCCAGAAAAACTCAATCAAGTTCCACTTTCAGTCGATGCAGAAACATAAAGACTGTTGTTTGTAAATGTGTCATCTTTGATATTCTCAGTCTCAATATCCAGTTTTATTGAACAAAAAATATAAATTATACAATTTATTGTTTTAACAAGTTGAAAATGAAGACAAAAACTAATTTCAGGTCATCAAGTGTTAGTTTTACAAACAAGAATCGACTGAAAAGGACAAATAAGAGTCTAAAAGAAACAGCATTAGAAAGAGAAGAACTCTGTTTCTCTGTAATGTTTGATTCACTTTATCAGCTTTAACTTTCAAAAAGTTGATCTGAATGTTTTTAGAGAAGAGTTTTCACAAAGCCTGTGATCACTAAAGCGATTAGAGTTAAATAGAAGTTATATTATAGATTTGAAGTGTCATTTTCATGATCAACTACTGAAACTCACTTTGTTAAAAGCATCAAAGATCAGATGTGAATAAACACAAGAACTGAATTCACTACAGTTTAAGACTCTGAATAAAACCTTAAGCAAACTTTGTGTGTCACATCCACTATTAAAATTAATTTCTATAAACCTTTTTACTCCTGAAGTCTCAGACAGAGCTGATCATTAAGAGAAAATACTATTAAGAATATAAATGCCAGTTTGGAAATATTGCTGTTCATTTAACAATATATTAGAAAAATATTAATTGCCAAAATAAAAAGTGGTGCCAAAATACCAGCCAAATGTATTTTTAGCCCTTTAGAATTGAATTATCTTTGAGAAAGAAAATAGTATGTTTTGTGTCTGTTAATGAGTGACTGTCTTCAGGGAAATGATGTGGAGTGTGTTTGCATATTGATCAGATCTTCAGTGTGTGAGAGTGTTTATAGTGCTGTGAGTTTAACACTTCATCACTGACACACACAACAATCTTCATCAACATGACCTTCATCATCATCTTCATCTGGACTCTCGCAGCGTTTGCTCAAGGTTTGTGGAGCACAAGTTTGATATTAATTCATTTCTTCAAGTATATGTCAAAGTTTTGAGTGTATTTTCTTCTTGTTGTGTTTCAGAGTGTAGAGGACAGATCACCGTCACTCAGAGTCCCTCAATAACAGCAGAACAACCAGGAGGAACTGTGAATATCAAATGTAAAACCAGCAGAGATGTGAGAAGATTGAATAATGGGGATGAAGGTATATTCTGGTATTTACAGAAACCTGGAGAAGCTCCTAAACGCCTGATTTATTATGTAAAAACCCTCCAGTCAGGAACTCCATCTAGATTCAGTGGCAGTGGATCTAACAGTGATTTCACTCTGACCATCAGTGGAGTCCAGACTGAAGATGCTGGACATTATTACTGTACGAGTTTCCATTGCACAGTAGATTCTAATGATGGTTGTGTGGGTGATGAAACATTCACACAGTGATAAAGAGTCGTACAAAAACCTTCGTCAGTCAGAGTCACAGTGACTGAACTGAAACTGCAGCTGCTCAAACACTTTCACACACACACACACACACACACACACACACACACACGCGCGCGCGCACGCAGTGTTGGGCAAGCTACTTGTAGAAAAAGTAGTGAGCTAAGCTAGCAGTTAGGCTACCCTACATTAAGCTTCACTACACTGAGGCTACCACCCTGGAAAATGTAGCAAGCTACGCTACAGGAACATGGCAAAAGTAGTTCACTACATCTAAGCTATTTTTTTAAATTACATTTTTATATTGAACCAACTTCATTCCAAATCAATGCTATCTCAGTGATCAATAAAACTGTAAGTTCAACAGATAGACAAGCATAATTGTTCAGTTAAATTGTTTATTCAACAACTGTTCCAAACCAATTTAGCAACAAAAACAAACAAACAAAAAACGTGATCCACGTAATAACAAAACCAGGTGTCGAGAGTGTGCGTGTATTCATCTGTATGTGTACGTATCCATATGCACAACATGTTTGCCTGGGTATGCACCAAGGTTATTTTCGTAAACGAAAACTGAAACTAAGACTAAAACTATTGGTCAAAAAACATTTTCGTAAACTGAAATAAAATAGAAATGTCAACATTAATGAAAAACTAAAACTAAACGAAACTAACAACAGTTACTGAAAAAATAACAAACAAAATAATAATTCGCAAAAATAAATAATCGTTTTCGTAATTAATAAGCTCTCCTAAATAAGCCGGAAAATCACTTTTTTCCACTGTGCTTCTTTATTTTTCAATGTATGACCGTTGCGCTTGAGTCTCGCGTCTTCTGCAGCATCACGTGCATGACAGGACGCTCTAAAAACGCGGCACTCAAGTTCAATAAGTTCAACTTTTAAAAGACACGTATCGAGACCTTGCGCTTTCCCCCCACTGTGCCTGTCTTTTTCCCCACCGAAAAACTCTTGTTTCCGTTTTTCAAAGCAAAACCGACTGTGTGAACCAGCCATAAGAAGCAGAAAGGCCCAAATCTATTTCCACCTCATGCAAATACAGCTGTACCTTATTTCTAGGTATAAGATAACCATCTCATGTGAAACTATAGCCTAAACAAGATAGGCCTATACCACACATATTAGACAAGATACCACACTGAGCAGAAAACGGAAAAAACAAATAGCATGTCTATAGCCCAGAAATAGACGTAAATTTGTCAGAGTAGAAGTATACTAAATGTCTGGTCTGAAGAGAACATTTGAATATGTGTATATCAATACAAGAATAATGTTTGAAAGGATTAATAATTGAAATAACCTTAAAGAATAATCATAATAATCATTCGCATATCTTTTTCTTATACTCCACGTTTAACAAGATTTCATTTTTAATATTATTATATAATTTTTACTTTTTAGTTGCATTTGTTTGGTTCTTTGTTCATCCTCAAACAATTATTTAATTTTTATTATTGAAAGGTTTTCACAAGAGTTAAATGTAAACTGCAAACATTAAACTTTGCTTAAATTAAATGTCTTTAACTGGAAATGTTCTGTTAACTCTGCTAAACTATAATTACTAAAACTGAAACTAAATATATAAAAACTAAATAGAAATGTGTTCACAAAATAAAAACTGAACTAAAACTAACAAAACCATTAATGAAACTAACTAAAACTAAACTGAAATTTATAGGAAATTTGAAAATGATATTAAAATAAAAACTAATATAGAATAACTATAATAATAATTAAAAAAAACTATAATAACCTTGATATGCACAATTTAGACTTGGGCATAATTGCAGGACTAACTGTAAGTTAATTTATAACTCAACTCAGCTCAAACCACAGTAGCAAAATAATTAAGACCTGCTCCAAACAGTACCAACATGGCAAAAAAAAATTACCAATTCTGGCCAAGGCCCCTCTTTTGCAGGATGTGTTATTGAACCCATCGTCAATACTACGGCAAATGTACAAATAAATAAATAAAACATCTAGGTGAACATCATATTATGTGGTCATGTTTGATACCAGCCAATCAGAAAGATTATAGAAATGCACCGATTACAATTTTCTAGGCCAATTCCGATTTTTCATTGAGTTTGACCCGCCGATACAGATTAACAGGGGCCCTTGGCGAAGTGATTCACAAAGATATATTGATAAATTTCAAAATAAACTTTGTGAAATTTAAAGATAAATTTCACAAAGATATATTGATAGCCTATATATTGATATAGACGGTGGTGCTGTGAGGGGCCCACCTCTTGGTTCTGTGACCGGGGCCCAACATTTGGTGCTACGCCCCTGCCCAAACTGATTAATAAAAAGTAGTTTAAATGGGTACATTTTCTATAAATATTTTTGAATCTTTCTGATTTCTGACATAGCCTACTCTAGTTCTTGTTAAAACACACTATACATGCAAATTATGCGCATTTTAGGTACGAAATCATATTTATTTTGTCCATGAAAAGTGTCCTTTCACTTTAATTGACCAGACACCCCGAAAAATTCGGGACAGTCCCGAAATCTAAACTGTTGTCCCGAATCCCGAATCTGGCCCTAATTGTCCCGAAAATTATACTAAAGCAAAATATTGAGTAGTTATTGTCTGATAAACATTAAAAACTGTCTGCAGAGGTTGAGGCCGACTAAAAAAAAAAAAAAATTTTTTTAGTAAATTTTTAATTAAAAAAAATATATTATCATACAGAACGAAATATTCTGTAGCCTATTTTGCCGTCAATACTGCCGACGTTGTCTTTGCTGCTATATATTTATGTTTAACATTATAGGCCTTCCACAACTCTCTCCCCATATGTCGAATATCACCTGCACCTATCACCCCCCATTTATTTAGTCATATGTGGGTAGACTGTTATTCTGTAAACACAAACGAAATTTACTCATCTCTAGTTTATTTTTATCTATAGCCTATCCCGTTGGGAAGCCTCTTTCGTCACAATGTGTGTGTGTATCCTGGCAAAACCTACATTATGGGAACAAAATGTTGGCAATATCCGAAATCTTTTCTTGAGGACATTTTTTGGTCCCCATGAGGAAAACAGTTTATAAATCATACTAAGTGATGTTTTTTGAAAATGCAAAAATGGGGGAAATAATAGAATATACAGTGACTAGTATAAAAATGTGTGTGTGTGTGTGTGTGTGTGTGTGTGTGTGTGTGTGTGTGTGTGTGTGTGTGTGTGTGTGTGTGTGTGTGTGTGTGTGTGTGTGTGTGTGTGTGTGTGTGTGTGTGTGTGTGAGAGAGAGAGAGAGAGAGAGAGAGAGAGAGAGAGAGAGAGAGAGAGAGAGAGAGAGAGAGAGAGAGAGAGAGAGAGAGAGAGAGAGAGAACTTTGGTGTGAACAAACCGATTCTGTAATTGTATCATTTTCTGATAACTAGGTCGACAGGGACGATATTCATAATTTAACTCGACATGAAGCCGATAAATCCGTATTAGCACATATCAAAACGGGATTACGTGATTTCACATCAGATTTTACACTTTTTACTCAGACAGCCAACACGATGTATCGATATTGGAATTTATCCCTGATGATATGCTTCTCTGTCTCAGTCATGTTCGTCGGGTCTGAGAACACAGGTGGGTTTACTGCTGTTGTGTTGTGTGTTTTGTTTGGAACGCTTATCCCCTGAAGTTTTCCATGAAATCGCATTCGGGATATCCTGTAATTCCCGAAACCGTGACGTGACGTCAGAGACATTCTCGTCTGAACTTGCACACTTTGAGTTGTAGTTTGTTCATTTGTTGTTCTTATTTTACATTTTTTTCCTCTTTTTCCCCTTCTCTTGGTCAAGTCAAGTCAAGTCATCTTCATTTATATAGCGCTTTTAACAACGTAGATTGTTTCAAAGCAGCTTCACAGAGATAAGCGTATAATTTAAGGTAACAGAGATTGTTTTGGCTTTATAGCAGAGTTAAGTTATTTTCCATCTAAAGTTATTTTGATTGATTTGCTTCCGTCGCAACGATCATTTGTTATTAAATTAGGGGCCGCTAAGACGACACCATTCTCTCTACACAGACTTTAAACGCGAACCTGTGAGAAACGCTGATGGCGGTCAGATGCGCACATTTAGAATGGGTTCTATAGTTATGTGCGTTTGAAAATACGCAGGTTTGGAATTCCCTACAAGCCAAGCCTAAACAAAGTACTTGTCTTTCCTTATAAATTTTGATAAAGAATTTTATTTTATTTTGTTGCTTTGGGGTAGGAACGCGAAACGGAATTTTCCCGACAACGCCTTATCTGTATAGTGGTAGAGGGATCCTCCATAGGGAAAGACTAGTTGGCACTTCAGCACTGCGTTGTCATCGGTCCAGGCGAAGGTCCTTCATCAGATCTGGATACGGCCTGGATCCGGCAGGCTGCAGGAAAACCTCGGGATAAACACAGACACTAAAATTAGCGTAGATGCCATTCTTCTCATGATGTAACGAGTACATCAGGATTTATGGGAAGTGTTCCCGGTTCCGGCTGACCTAATCTATGCAGCCTAACATTAAATTATAGAAGTCTATAATGTATTATGTGAATGCTAGGTCAAAGAGATGTGTCTTTAATCTGGCTTTGAACTGACAGAGTGTGTCTGCTTCCCGGACAATGGTAGGAAGACTGTTCCAGAGTTTTGGTGCTAAATAGGAAAAGGACCCTTCTAATAGGGTTGAAAAATAAGCAGATCTAGCAGCTTTTAAAGCCTCTCTGTAAGCAATCGAGCTCTCCTTCCATAAAATGCGAAATACCTCTAGTTTTGTTTTCTTCCAGTTGCGCTCCATTTTTTCTGGCTGCTCTCTTAAGGGCCTGAGTGTGCTCGTTGTACCACGGCGTTGGACTATTTTCTTTTATCTTCTTTAAGCGCAACGGAGCAACTGTGTCTAAAGTGCTGGAAAAGAGAGAGTTAAACGTTTCTGTTGTAATATCAAGTTCTTCTAAGCTATCTGGGATGCTGAGATGATGAACTGATCAGGAAGATTACACTGAAAAAAATGATACTTTGGATTAACTTTAAAAAATGGATGTAATTTGTTACAGCTAATTTTTTTAGATTTTGTCAAATTGTATTTATGATTTAGTTAAAACCATACATTTTGATTAATGTCAAACCAAAATTTTAAGTTTTACCTTAACCCAAAGTACACAGCAAAAACTCCAGTGTTCAATTAACACTAAAGAGTTAAAGTTAATGAGATAATTAAGTGATTAATTGAGTGATGATTGAAGACACCTGATATTAACAAGCAGAATCACTGAAGGAGAAAATCACAAATTGTAAGTTACCATTATGGAGATAGGTGTTTGCTTTAGTTGGGCTATTGACCCTTATATGTTTACTTTAGATTTTGTTTGGCTGTTGTTATTGATTTATAACAGTCAGATGAACAAAGAGACAATGTGATCTGATGGTGTTGGTTATGTTTTGACATATCATGCTGTGATCTGAAAATTGAAACTTATTGAGAAAGTTTGGTTTAACTTGTTAATTACAGCAGCTCTGTGATTCTACAGCATATGATTATCAGTATTTTTCTTATAATTCAAAATATTTAATAAACATTGTTCTGATCAAAAGACTTTCAAATGAATTTATTTAGAAACACAGATATCAATAATCAGCCTGTGAATCTCAACAATGGTGACAATAATAAAGCATGTTGCAGTGGCTGCCACCAATCACAACTCATTAATGGCTCCCATCATGCATTGCGTTATGAATAAATTACGATCCGAATTGTCTATGTAATTTACTTTTCCTAATTGAATATTCTGCTCGTCACCATTGTTGAGATGCATAGACTGAATCTTGACGTCTGTGTGTGCCTAAAAGAAAGATTTATTTTTTTTTCAAAACAACTTTTAAGAAATCCTTTATATTATATCTAAAATTCTGGAAGTCAGAAATAAGGATCTTAATGAGTTCAGTGATCAAGTTCAAATGATGATTGTCATAATATAACCAACTCCATCAGATCACTTTTTTTATTCTTTGTTCATCTGTTAGTTAAAACTCAGATACAACAGCAAAACAAAATCTAAAGTAAACATATAAGGGTCAATAGCCCAACTAAAGCAAACACCTATCTCCATAATGGTAACTTACAATTTGTGATTTTTCTCCTTCAGTGATTCTGCTTGTTAACATCAGGTGTCTTCAATAATGGTCAATCATCACTCAATTAATCACTTAATTATCTCATTAACTTTAACACTCTTGAGTGTTAATTTAACACTGGAGTTTTTGCTGTGTACTTTGGGTTAAGGTAAAACGTTGAGTTGGAAAAAATTAAAATTTTGGTTTGACATTAATCAAAATTTATAGTTTTAACTAAATCATAAATACAATTTGAGAAAAACTAAAAAAATTTGCTGTAACAAATTACATCAATTTTTTTAAGTTAATCCAAAGTATCATTTTAGAGGGCGTAACACTTACTTTGAGGCAAAGTGAAAACAGAAGGTATAAACTGAAAATCACAATTTTCCATTGGACCAATGCAAATATATATTTTGAATGAATTGCACTGATGTTTCACTTTTTTCAGTGTATTAATAAAGCAATCTTTAGTAGCAGAAGTGATAGGTCTCACATATTTGAAACACGGAGTCGGCTTTGCAGCCTTGGCTAAATGTAATTTACACGAGACTAGATAATGATCTGAGATGTCATCGCTCTGCTGCAGAATTTCAACGGCATCCACATCTATTCCGTGTGATAATATTAGATCTAGAGTATGATTACGACGATGAGTAGGTCCTGACACGTGTTGTCTAACACCAATTGAATTTACAATGTCTTTAAATGCCAATCCCAATGCATCTTTTTCATTATCGATGTGTATATTAAAATCACCAACAATTAGTACTTTATCTGCAGTCAATATTAATTCTGATAGAAAGTCCGCAAATTCTTTGATAAAGTCTGTATGGTGCCCTGGTGGCCTGTATACAGTAGCCAGCACAAATCTCAAACGTGATTTATCATTTATACTATATATTTTTACATTAAGCACCAATGCTTCAAAAGAATTATATTTAAAACTTGATTTCTTAGTGGTTTTGAAACTATTACTATAAATTACAGCAACACCACCCCCTTTGCGTTTCAGACAAGGCTCATGTTTATAACAGTAATCTTGCGGGGTGGACTCATTTAAAGTAATGTAATCGTTTGGTTTTAGCCAGGTTTCTGTCAAACACAGCACATCTAGGTTATTATCTGAAATCATATCATTAACAATGAGTGCTTTTGAAGTAAGCGATCGAATATTCAGCAACCCAAGCTTTAGCATTTGCTCATCTGTATTATAGCTGTTTTTTATTTGTTGAACATCAATTAAATTTTTAACCTTAGATGGGTTAAAACGTTTTTGGGATTTCCAAATTCGGGGAACAGACACAGTCTCTATATGATGATAGCTAGGTGAAAGAGGTTCTATGTGATGGGATTTATCTGACCTGGGTAACGCGAGGCCGCTAGCAGACAGTCGGTTAAGCCAGTCTGTCTGCTTCCTGACCTGAGCCCCAGATTGTCATGTTTGAGCTCTAAGACTATGAGCCATATTACTAGAGAGAAGAGTCTTCTCCTAAAGAGACAATGACTTGGTCTTCTATTGTTTCTCTTTGCTTAAAATCTTAGAACTCCCTCCTCCGAAGAATCTGAACTTCCTATGGGAAACACCTTTCAGGCTTAGTTTGACATGGGAAAAGCCGGAGGATTTGGATTCTGACTGTAAAGTGAACTACATTGTACATGTGTATAAATCTCAGGTGAGACACCTCTTCAAATAAGATTTTTCGGTAGATACAATCGCGATAGAGACTCTGTGAACTATTTTAAGAATGTAAAATTATGCAGTACTTTTCTTTACATCGCTATGTGGCCAGAGCTTATTCGTTTTAAGTGATCAATAATATTAAATATTTCTCACCATTTTTTAAAGAATTTAAAATGTATAAAAAATCTATATATTTTTTTTTTTCATCATTTCATTTTTTTATTGTTGGAGAAAGTGTGTGAACCTATCAGTTAATTTAAAGATTTAATAGGTTTTTGCGACAGGTTCCCATGAGGAAAACAGCTTATAATTCATACTAACTGATGTTTTTTGAAAATGTAAAAATGCAGAAATATTTCTGTGATGGGTAGGGTTAGTGTTAAGGGTAGAGAATATACAGTTAGTACAGTATAAAAATCATAATGTCTATGAAAAGTCCCTATAAAACATGAAAACACAACTGTGTGTGTGTGTGTGTGTGTGTGTGTGTGTGTGTGTGTGTGTGTGTGCAAGTATCTTTGTGAGGACCTGTTTGAGTTTTAGACCATGGAAGCGAGGACATTTTGGCCGGTCCTCAGGAATATGGGTATATGGGTCTCTAGGGTATAATGGTGAAACAGTAACTATGTTAGCACTGAAGAAAATGGCTTTCTTGTCACACATTTCACTCAGTTTTATGAGCATTCTTGAGTCATAACAGGACAGATCGGATTAAGTGACCCTGACACACTTATAATGCAGGAAAGTTGTTTACTCAATTAAACAAGCCTGAGAGCCACAGAACAACCGCTGAACTGGCATTTAAGTCAATAAAACACAATCAGGTCAGATCTAATCTAAACTCAAAGTCTACGTTGGGTTTGTCATTTCCCTGTATATTACATGTTAAATTTAATTTTTCATTTACTGTATAAACCCCCAACCCTTTGCCTTAATGCCTTTAATTTCCTCTTGCGTTCCCCGTCGATTGTTGTGGTACAGGAAATGCAATGGACATAAATACTGTACTTAGTCTAATAATTCTGCCAAGTACTAAAAGAGCTAAATTCATTTACTTTTAAGAGCCCCACACCTGTCATTGTGTTTTGTGGTGGTGTGTTTTGTGTTTTCTAAGTAATTAGAAATTTATTAGAATTGTTTTCACATTGATGTAAGTCATACCATTAGATTAGACTGGTGGCCGCTCTTACAAATTAGTCAGCTAATTTTTTTCTTCAAGACTGGTCATAACTTTTTTAAATCAGTTACATAAAAAGGTAGATTGGTCTAGCCTGATCAAGACTGATTAGCCCTAACTAACTGCTAGTTGATCAGGCTTGTCTTAACGGCTATAAACAGAACTGTTAAGAATGTAAATGTGTACCTTGAAATGCAATGCAAGTCGCTTTGGATAAAAGCATCTGCCAAAATCATAAATACAGCATAACATGCATTATACACAATAACAAGGTTTGGAAAGGAAAGATGAAAATGCAAATGAAGTTGTGTAATGATGTAATAGGCTACTTTTGGTTATACTCGGGTGTAGTTGGAGCCAGTCTGTAGGCCTTTTAATTTAAACACAAACATTTCCTGGAATATATTTCACACATTTTATATAATCATCTTATGTCTTGGTGGATTTGTAAAGGATTTTTTTTTACTGTTGGGAAAGGAATAAGGGGAGGCTTTCATGAGAAACTGTGACTCCTCTTTACTCAGTACGGAGGAATGCACGAACACAGCAACACACAATGTAATTACAAAAGTGCTGTATTTTACGGCAGTAATAATAGCCTAATACTAAAATCCACTTTCACCAACAGAACTGTTCTTACAAAGGAGATCCCAATAAGAAGTCCTATAGAGTCTCACACCTGAGCCATAAAGTGAATGTCGCCAATAAGAATGGACTGTGTATCAGTGTTTCAACAAACCCTGAAAACTGTGGAGACAGAGGCCATAGTCGACTGACGACCATTATCTTACCTCCACCAGGTACTCGCCACGATAGCAAACACTTTGTCCTTTTTTATTCATTCAATGTTGATACATTAGCAGTGGACTCAATTATGATCATGAGTATTATGTGTATACAGTCTTTGGTGCCTTAGGTAATTAAATGAGTTAATGTTTATACAGTATTTATGATATCCTGTTCTTAGAATTAATGGATGTTGGAACGTCCCATTATAAATTAATTAATGTTTTGGAATTAATGGATACGGATTGCAGAATCCTTTGATTCATTTTACCAAAGAAGAAAGTCACAAGATGAACAGTTTATTTACAAAATATGAATGGGTTTGGAATGACATAATAAATGATGTCTGAATTTAAACTTGTGGGTGAACTATCTAATCCCTTTAAATCCATAATCTATAGAAGTCATATTCACTCTAAACTGTATGAAAATGAGCGTTTCCTGGTCTTTCCTTGAGAAAAGGGGATTCCAAGTGCACACAACCAGTGCATTATTATTGTAGCATGTTCTGTTTACTATCTTTAAATTAAATGATGTGATATAGACTGTATTTTGGCAATTTTGCTCCGTAAAAAAATCCCCTTATTGGTCGACCACAAATAGGCTGAATATCAGGTGAATAGCAGCACATTTTACTTTTATCGTTAGTTCTTCAGGTTTTTAGGAATAATGGCATCTGTTATACATCAGGGATTTTGAATCTTGATTTGAAATTTGCTAATTTATTTCAGTGAGGCTGGTGACGGACTTAAGCTGCGGATATTCCCACAGCAGGATGAATTGCACTTGGAAACCTGGTGAGGATGTCCAAAACCTCAGTTTTTATTACTGGTATGTCAAATTTTTTTTTTTTTTTTTTTTCATATTTCCCTTCCATTTCTCACTTAAGTTCCTTGCGTCCATGAATCGTTTTTAAAATTTTGTGTTTCAGGCTACCTGTGAATGAGTCAATAATAAAGTGTACACTTGATGAGACGATGAAGACTGGAGGATGTATCATACACAATGGGGATCTTAAGAAAATTATGGAAATATACTATCTGTTCAATGGGACTGCCGTGTTCAATGGAACCAATGGTTTTCCTGTAAACAACACGTTCGAGGGTGAACATCCATTACATTGCGGTAAACATGCACCTTTTCACAGAATTGGCTACTCAATTATGGCACATTATTCATGGTTTTCACCTGTCGTCACACTCATATAGGAACGCCCACCTGGAGGGCAAAACAAGGCTTTCCTCCATTGCTGAAAAAAACTTTAAATGATGAACAGATTGAATTTAGGCTTTCACGTTTCTTATTAATAGTCCACTTTTTTACATGAATAGACTACCGTTCCTTTGGGGTCTGCAAGATTATTTAATGTTTTTGAACGAAGTCTCTTCTGCTCACCAAGGCTGCATGTACTGTATTTAATAGAAAATACAGTGAAAAATTATTACAATTTAAAATACCTGTATCTTCAGAAAACCAGAAAGCTGATTTTCAGCTTCATTCCTCCAGTCTTCAGTGTCACAGGATCCTTTTAGAAATCATACTTTTCATACATACTTTCATATTTTTGTGGAAACCTCGCACTGACCCCAAAGCTTTGAACGGTAGTGTGTGTAGGGTTAAAACAAGGCGTTCCTCCATTGCCTGCAAGACATTTTTTTTACCAGGTTTGTACTAAGTACTAATGTAGCAAGACAGTATTAAATACTAAATTCAAGATGCACTTTATTGATGATGCATACTCTATGCAGATGAACCCAGAATATAAACGTGAAACATTTCTCATTATTCGTTTTCCCTAAGATAAATATTATAAAGAAAACACTCACCCATTTAGTGTATTGCGTTCATATTGTATCTGCTCACCTATATAATATGCATCATCAATAAGTGGTCACTGTTTTAGTACATTAAGGCATTTTAGTGTTTTTCACATGAAGTGTTTCACAATGTCCTGCTGTTCCCTTTCGAGGGAACTCGAACTGCGTCGGTGACGACACTAGGGGAACGCCCTTCAGCGTAGCGCGTCTGAATTTATGAATGAAACCGAATCCAATCCTATTGGTCGTTGCGTGATGACGTAGTGTGTGACGGCATATACGGATGTGTACAAAAGCACGCCGGCACACAGAAATGACAGCTTTTTGCTATTCAGCAAGCGCTTGTGTGTGTTTGAACTAGCGAATCTGAATATTGTCCTATATTTCATCTCATCATGGCAAGCGAACAGTTTAGAAAATGTGTGTTCCCATGCCCATGCTTTCTCACGGCTGGGGATACACACGAAATGTGTGTGTCTTGTCTGGGAAGGCAGCACGCTCAAGCAGCTCTTGAGGGGGCTGCTTGCGCTCACTGCGAGTCTATGTCAGTGAGAGTGCTGCGTTCTCGGTTTGCTTTATTTTCTGAGGATGGCCAAATGCGTTCTCCCCGCGGTACAGGTCCCGCATCTGCTGAGGCAATGCGGCGACTTGCATCGTGGGGATCGCAGAGAGATCTCTTAGACGACAGTGGGACTGCCGAGGCACTTTCCCACTCTTCGTCTGAGAGCTCAGGTTCCCCTATTCCCCGCTCGGGAGCCCGCCCCGCGGCTTCTCCCGCTCGGGATAATGACCCAGTTTTACACCTCTCTGATTCCGAGGAATTGGATGTGCTTAATGTTGAGGGGGGGGATCCAATCGAAAGACATGATACTGTTCAGCCGAGCTATGGTGAGTTAGTGGAGGTTTTAACGCGGGCTGTGGCCAAGCTTGATATTTCTTGGCCACAAGAACGGCAGGAAGCGCGTCCTAAGAGCAAGCTTGATGAGCGCTTCCTACAGCCCCGCACGCAACCTTCACGCCGGTCTCTCCCTTTCTTCCCGGATTTACACAATGAGTTGTGTAAATCCTGGAACAGGCCTTTCTCTGCACGCCTGTCTAACCCCCCGATTTTAAATTACAGTAATATCGTGGGGGTTAGGGATAAGGGATACGGGATGATGCCTCGGGTTGAGGAAGCATTAGCTAGCTACCTTTCACCCGACCTTGCGTCATCCCTGAAGACACCGGCGCTGCCTTCTAAGCCTTGCCGCACCACATCAGCTTTGGTGGGCAGAGCGTATATGGCGGCAGGTCGGGCTGGTGCGAGCCTGCACACAATGGCCATTTTGCAGGCGTACCAGGCCGACCTGTTGAGGGAGATGGACCAAGGCGAGGGTCCCTCGGCTGAGGATATTGCGGAGCTTCGCAGAGCCACAGATTTGTCATCGGTGCCATCGGTCGCTCCATGTCAGCTCTGGTAACCACGGAGAGACATCTGTGGCTCAACCTGTCTGGCATTAAGGAGAAGGACAGGGCCTTCCTACTTGATGCGCCTGTTTCAACCTCGGGTCTGTTTGGAGAAGCTGTCAACGCCGTGGTTGACAGGTTTCAGGAGGTTAAGAAGCAGGGCGAAGCTTTTAAACAATATCTCCCTCGCCGTTCAAGGTCCAGGAGGGCGGCTGCTAGAGAACAGCCACAGCCGTCTGCCAGTTCCTCTCATCGCCAGGCACAGAAAGCGAGTGTCGCCTCTAGAGCTCCCCCTAAAAAAGCTTGGGACTCTGGACGTCGCTCGTACCCGCAGCCCCCTGAGAGGACGGATCTGAGGACCGTCCTTCAGTCCAGGAAGGCTAAAGGAAAGAGGTCCTAGCTTTTACGAGACCTCAAAGGGCCGCCCCCCCCGAGAGAGAGCGATTGTGGTCCCCTCTCTCGCTGGGCCCTCGGGAAGCTGGCGTCGGTATCCCACCGTCTTTGACGCTTCGGGACACGCTAGCTCCCAGCGAGCACACACTGGTCTGTCTACCCCAAAGGCCTGCAGTCAGTCAGTGTTAGGGTTCGCACACTGTGGGTCATTGTCGGTTCTCCCCTGCCAGTTCTCCGCTTCAGGGGGCCGTCAAAGACCTGCACAAAACATTGGACACCAGCCCCGAGGGGCTGGTTCCCTTGGTGAATTTCACAGAGGCATGGCAAAACCTCGCGAACATTTCTCCTTGGGTCCTGCGCACTGTAAGAACTGGGTACAGACTGCAGTTCCGGGTCCGCCCACCAAAATTCAACGGGGTGGTCTGGACTTCAGTGCACCCAGAGCAGGGTCCAGTGTTGGAACAGGAAGTTCACTCGCTGCTGGAAAAAGGGGCCATAGAGTGTGTTCCCCCACCAGTCAGGGAGTCTGGGTTCTACAGCCGGTACTTCATAGTTCCAAAAAAGGATGGAGGGTTGCGTCCAATTTTAGATCTGAGGCATCTGAATCGGTCTCTGAGGAGGTTCAGGTTCAAGATGCTCACTATTCCCATCATCGTGAGTCAAATTCAATCCGAGGATTGGTTTGTCACGATAGATCTAAAGGACGCCTACTTCCACATCTCCATCCTTCCATCTCACAGGAAGTTCCTGAGGTTTGCTTTCGGGGGCGAAGCTTACCAATATCGGGTTCTTCCGTTCGGCCTAGCACTCTCCCCTCGCACATTTACCAAGTGTATGGATGCAGCTCTAGCACCCCTGAGGCTCGAGGGCATCAGGGTGCTCAATTACATCGACGACTGGTTAATATTGGCCCAGTCGCGAGAGCTGGCGATTCGGCATCGAGATGTCGTCCTCGCCCGCATCCAGAGCCTGGGGTTAAGACTCAACACGAAGAAGAGCGTGTTGACACCAGCCCAGAGAACTACGTTCCTGGGAGTGGTGTGGGACTCGGTCACGATGCGGGCTCAGTTGTCTCCTGCTCGGATCGAGTCTATCCTGACCACAGTGTCCAGGTTGAAGCTAGGCCAGGCCGTCACTGTCAAACACTTTCAGAGAGTGTTGGGTCTCATGGCAGCAGCGTCCAGCGTGATACCTTCTGGCCTGCTACACATGAGAGCTTTACAGTGGTGGTTGAGAACCAAGGGGTTTTCCCCGAGGGGAAACCCATTCCGCTTAATAAGGGTTACGCACAGATGCCTTCGTTCCCTGTCAATTTGGAAGAAGCCTTGGTTCTTGTCCCAGGGTCCCAGTTTGGGAGCATTATGTCGCCGAGTATCTATTTCGACAGACGCCTCCCTCACGGGCTGGGGCGCGGTCATGGACGGCTGTTTTACGAGAGGCCTCTGGCAGGACCATCATTCCTCTTGGCACATAAATTGCCTAGAAATGTTGGCGGTGTTCCGGGCTCTGAGGAGCTTCCTGCCAGACCTCCATGGTCGCCATGTCCTTGTGAGAACCGACAACATGTCGGTGGTGTCTTATTTGAACCGCCAGGGGGGTCTGAGGTCGCGCCCTCTGTGCAGACTGGCGCATCAGATCCTCCTGTGGTCCCAGCGGAGACTATCGTCTCTCAGGGCGATGTATGTCCCGGGGGACCAGAATCAGGGAGAAGACGTCCTGTCGAGGCAGGGGCTGAGGCCTGGGGAGTGGCGACTCCACCCAGAGGTGGTGGAAGCCATGTGCGTGAGATTTGGCCCAGTGGAAGTGGATCTTTTCGCGTCTCAAGAGACGTCCCACTGTCCACTGTGGTTCTCTCTCAGGCATCCAGCTCCGCTGGGGCTGGACGCCATGATGCAGACGTGGCCGAGGCTGCGTCTGTACGCATTTCCCCCGATTGCTCTGCTCCCAGCAGTTCTGGAAAGGGTCCGTCGAGACAGAGTCAGTCTACTTTTAGTAGCCCCGTTTTGGCCGGCCCGAGTATGGTTTTCGGACATCATATCACTCCTGGCAGGCCCGCCATGGCAGATCCCTCTGAGGAGGGACTTGCTGTCCCAGGCGGAGGGCTCAGTTCTCCACCCTCGACCCGAGCTGTGGAAACTGTGGGTCTGGCCCCTGAGGGGGCACAGTACCTAGAAGCCGGCCTGTCAGCTGGAGTGGTCGAAACCATATTAACTTCCAGAGCTCCCTCCACGAGGAAGTTATACGGCCTTAAGTGGAATGTATTTTCCGTTTGGTGCAGAGAGCGTGACTTGGACCCAGTTAACTGCCCAGTGGCTTCAGTACTGGAGTTTCTCCAAGACCGCTTTTCTGCTGGGCATACCCCGTCCACACTCAAGGTTTATGTGGCTGCCATTGCGGCTTTCCACGCTCCTCTGAGTGATGGCCCGCTGGGGAGGCATCACTTGGTCGTACGCTTCCTACGTGGAGCCTGGAGGATGAGACCTGCGACTCGCACCAGAGTTCCCTCTTGGGACCTGGCAGTGGTTCTCGAAGGGCTGGCCGAGGCTCCCTTCGAACCACTGGAGTCGGCTGAGGCCAAGAACCTTTCGTTTAAGGTGGTCTTTTTGTTGGCCATTACTTCTCTGAGGAGGGTAGGAGATCTCCAGGCGCTCTCTATTTCCAATGGGTGCTTGGAGTTTGCTCCAGGCAACATTAAGGCCATCTTACATCCCAGGCCCGGCTATTTGCCCAAGGTGCCATCTAATGTGGCACGGCCTATGGTTCTGCAGGCATTTCATCCTCCACCTCACGTGACGGCGGATGAGGAGAGACTTCATCTGCTCTGCCCTGTCAGAGCACTGCAGTGTTATATTCAGAGGTCCTCCTCATGGCGGAGGTCAGACCAGTTGCTGGTGTGTTTTGGGTCGCCCAAGAAGGGGCTTCCCGCCTCTAAACAGACCATCAGTAACTGGATCGTTCAGACTATTTCCCTGGCCTATCAGGTGCGCAAATTGCCTTCACCTATGGCCGTGAGAGCTCACTCCACCAGAGGCATGGCGTCCTCTAGAGCCCTCCTTTCAGGGGTTTCTATCCATGACATATGTGAGGCGGCTGGCTGGGCCACTCCGCACACATTCATAAGGTTTTACAGTCTGGACCTTCCCTCTACACCCGGTGCACGAGTGCTTTCGTCCTAAGTTGTGCCTGAAGACAGCTTCACACTAGGATGAGCGGGGTTCGTTGTGGTATAGTGGGTATCTCGTTCCCCTAGTGTCGTCACCGACGCAGTTCGAGTTCCCTCGAAAGGGAACGCCTCGGGTTACATATGTAACCCTTGTTCCCTGAGAAAGGGAACAAGACACTGCGTCGGTTCGCCACACCTCACCCCGCCTGGAGCACTTGCTTCATAGCAAAAGCTGACATTTCTGTGTGCCGGCGTGCTTTTGTACACATCCGTATATGCCGTCACACACTACGTCATCACGCAACGCCAATAGGATTGGATTCGGTTTCATTCATAAATTTAGACGCGCTACGCTGAAGGGCGTTCCCCTAGTGTCGTCACCGACGCAGTGTCTCGTTCCCTTTCTCAGGGAACAAGGGTTACATACGTAACCCGAGACGTTTTTTAGCGACTGAAATTCTGCAACAAGTTCTTCAAGTACTTCTTTTAAGAGGTGATCTGAATATTCAGGTCCGTGCTGCAGTTTTATGGATGTTTTGCCCTCCAGGTCTTCGCACGAGTCGCATGACTGAAAATTATGAATATCGAGAGTTGTCATTTTCACAACAGCAAACTATTTTTAACATTGATCACGTTGATGTGTGGTGTGACATTGAGTGCAACCTTTATTTTAACCTGCAAGAACTGCATTAGAGAATATGAGCTACATTTTCCAGTTTTTCTAATGTCAGTTTGCTTAAATAGACACACACACACACACACTAATGAATAATCTCTTTTTCTTTTTTGGGCTTATTTTGCAGGGAAACTAATCAAACCTCGACTGACAATCCATAGAGTCGGGCAGGAGCTCCACTTTCAAACAATTGAATCAGATTTAAAAGAGTTTAACAATGACTGCTACTCTTACCAGTACACATACACCAAGTGCAATGAGGTAAACCCTGTTCTGTACTTTTATGTTTAATAATAGAGGATCAGATTCTCTCCATTCTCACTACAACTTTCAATACAACAACTCTTCTGATGCTTATGACTCTAGCAGAAATGGAAAATGAAAGTGTTTATTTAATCAATGCAGTGCGTGCCGAGTCACATTTCAAGCATTATTTCAGCAGAGCTAATATTGCGCCATGTAGTGGAGCACATAATGATATGTTAAACAAGATCCATATATTTATTTCTACCTATATATTTCTGTTGTGTTTACAGAATGTAACTGCAAATGGCGCAATTATATATAAAGTGCAGTTTGACCCCGCCTGCAAGTACAGAGCCAGAGTGCGGATCCTCTTCTCAAAAAATTTTAGTTCAGGGGGGAGTGATCCGAGTGACGAGGTGGAATACGGTATGTCCGCATTTTGCACGTCCAATTTGCTCCCCTGAAGGTGCAGACTGTGACGCCAGATGACGTCTTTTTTCCGACGTCCTTCGAACGTCCGGTATGACGTCGACAGGACCTCTATTTAAGGGCTAATTGCAGTCCAAATGTGGTCATTGTGGACGTCATTTCTACGTCAATTATAAACTCATTTCTTACATAGTTTTTATACTGCTTCTTCGCTCTAGGTGATATATCGTGTGACATTGTTATACGCATCTCGTCAGTAAAGCCGGTTCCTTGATTAGAAGTAAATCGCCATCACCTGCTTTCAGATGGAGCGGCATTTACACAGAGCCGTAGTTCACTGACAAGCTGAGCCATATCGCATTAATTATCGCAACGATACGTCCGTGATAATTAAAGCGATTTAATTCGCTTTAACTCGCACCCCCCACCCCCCACCGCTCCCCGCCCCCCGCTCCCCCGCTAAGAAGAGCTGTGCGAGCACAGAGACTACCACTGATTTGCCGCTTTCCGTGTGTCATTCGGAATAAGACACACACATTTGAATAAGAAACAATATCAAGTCTATAAAACACGAAGCACAAGAAACATCTATCTGTGAGAACACTCTTTTAAACAACATACACACTGGGACATTTGACTGCACATCACAGTTTTGACATTGTTGATCCTTCTTGCAATCATAATGCAATGGACTATGGCCTACATTAAACCTTTAAATAAAGGGGTTATTGAGCTGTTTACACTGTTATATACAATACAAGAGCCTGCACAGCGACAGGAAATAAAAATGAACGCAAAAAAACCTGCCTACTTTAAGATGCACAATGTGTCAGAAGACATGGGGGACAGAAATGATTTTAACCACTTCATTAAGTTTTGTTTAGTTGAAGACCTTTCTTTAAAGTGAATTTCGTTTTGTATAAATTGTATCTTAATTTTAATCAATGTTTTATCAATCATTTGCCTGGATTTAATAAATAATAAGCAAATATAGCAGACAATAGCATGAATGTTGTGTTATTTTGATTTAATAATGTGAAGCTGCTTTGATACATTCTGTATTGTGAAAAGTGCTATACAAATATACTTGACTTGACTTGACTTGAATGCGCCGGCGCCGCGTGAACATTGGCTTAAATTAACAACTAGAAAAATACTTTAGTTGGGCGCAGCCCTATAGCTACTTATTTCAGATAGGCCTGTTCGAACAAGCATGTCACAATGGGCATTCTGGGTTGAGCGCGCAGCGCTGAGTGGAATGAGCTGAATCTTCAGAAAGGCTCTCTCACTCTGGAGGAAATATTACTGCTGTTTCTGCGCACACCGCAACAATATGACCTCATGTTTGTTTTAAAAACATAATTCAACATATAAATATTACTTTTAAATGTTTTTATTACAAATACATTACTAAATGCTAAAAATTAATAAATGTAAATGAACAAAAAATTGCATTGCATTTGCAATCCTGTGAAACCAGAACCACTTCCCGCGCCCCTGGGCCTGTAAGCTACTTATTTTATAATTTAAAACAGAATTTGCATTTGCACTAGTGGTGCTGATTTGTTTTTAACGTTGCAGAATTTAAAAAAAAAAATCTGAAAACATTCTTCTGTATGCTTTTATTTTAGTGCAATTGTATCAAAATTCGAGCCGGAGCCCTCCCCCGGACAGCACGCCAAATACGCATAATCTTTACTCTATTTAATTTGATGTAAGTGTGAACTCGTGCAACCCAGTTAAACAGCCCCTGCATAGAGTGAATAATTGATTTTTGAACCATTGATAAACTAATTAAGCACCACCGCCACGGACAGCACCTGGTAACGTCGCACTTACGAAGGTAGGGGAGAGCGGGGCACAAAGTAACGCTTTTTGACTTTCTCAGTTTGTGTAAATCTACTTATGGTTCAGAGTATTTATTTTTTCCCACATTAATTTCCCACATGTCTACTACAATTATGTGGTTTTGTTTTATTAATACAGTATATACTTTTTTCTTGACATACCCCGAAAGAATGGAAGTGAAATGTGACAACATGCCCCATAGGTGGGGTACATTGTAACATGTGCAGGGGCACATTGTAACATGACCATATGACAGCTTAAAATGTTATCTGATCTAATAAAAAAAATATACAAAACAAACTAAAATATTTTCTAAATAAAATACAATTAAAAAACTTTTTCATATAAAATAATGGCAATTTTTAATAATTAAATATAAACTAATTTTTGAGTTTTGACTATACGAACACATGAAAACACAGCTATACAACATAGTTCAAAACAAATAAATAATTAGTAATTTCTGAACATTGACTCAGTCTTTATTCACCTTTTCTCACGTTTTCCCAATAAAATTAATAAAAGTATAGAATATAATAGCGTATTTCTAATAGGGGCACATTGTAACGCAGTGTTACAACATGCCCTCGCCTGCACAACTGTGATTTAAACCCTGCTAGTGTCTTCTGCTAGTTAGCGAAGCATTAACTATCTCAACTGTTAAATAACATCTTGGAGATTAAAATAATATCAGATTTGTCTTATTTTAAATAAACACAAAAAATAGAGATGAAAAGTTAACTTAAGTAAGAAATTTACTTTTGCTATGGTTTAATAAATGTCTATGGATATCTTCCAAAAAAAAAAAAAAAAATTTTGGCGGATTTTTTTTTATATATATAGTGTTGATATGACAACTAGTAAATACACAAAGTTTCGTCATCCAAGCATGTGCGGAAGTATTTAAAACAAGCGTGTTACAACTAACCCCGCGTTAGGTTGTGCCCCGCGCTCCCCTATATCTTAAGCAGCCTCTAGGCATATATCTCGGGGAACACGCCTAGAAATAGTATGCTTTTAGTTAAGTTATACGAGTCTTCATAGCGCGCTAAGAAACAACGTTATCGGGAAAAGCAGCCCTGAAAGGCTCTCTCTGCTCTGGAGGAAATATTAGTAGCTTCGCTCCCAGCTCCGCCGGCGCTCCACTCCGCTCACATGCTCTGTATATGTAATTCCCGAATAGTTATAACTCTGAATATATAAATGTAATTCCCGAATTTATATTTATATTTATATATTCAGAGTTATAACTATATATTCAGGATTACATTGATATATTCAGAGTTTTAACTATATATTCAGGATTACATTGATATATTCAGAGTTTTAACTATATATTCAGGATTACATTTATATATTCAGGATTTACATTTATATATTCAGAGTTATAACTATATATTCAGGATTACATTTATATATTCAGAGTTATAACTATATATTCAGGATTACATTTATATATTCAGATTTACATTTATATATTCAGAGTTATAACTATATATTCAGGATTTGCATTTATATAATCAGAGTTATAACTATATTCTGAATTTATATTTATATATTCAGTGTTATAACTATATATTCAGGATTTACATTTATATATTCAGAGTTATAACTATATATTCAGGATTTACATGTATATGTTCAGAGTTATAACTATATATTCAGGATTACATTATATATTCAGAGTTTTAACTATTTGGGATTTACATTTATATATTCAGGATTTACATTTATATATTAAGAGTTATAACTATATATTCAGGATTACATTTATATATTCAGAGTTATAACTATATATTCAGGATTACATTTATATATTCAGATTTACATTTATATATTCAGAGTTATAACTATATATTCAGGATTTGCATTTATATAATCAGAGTTATAACTATATATTCTGAATTTATATTTATATATTCAGTGTTATAACTATATATTCAGGATTTACATTTATATATTCAGAGTTTTAAATATATATTTGGGATTTACATTTATATATTCAGGATTTACATTTATATATTCAGAGTTATAACTATATATTCAGGATTACATTTATATATTCAGGATTTACAACTATATATTCAGAGTTTTAACTATATATTCGGATTTACAACGGATTATTTCCTGTTTGGCCCCCCATAATATATATATATATATATATATATATATATATATATTCAAGAGATGACAATTTTGGGATTTCGTAATAAAAATAAAATCGTTAGGATAAAACGGTGGCTCACATAGGGTTAAATATAAGAACTTAAATCAACCCTAAATGTATTCACAAAATAAATGGGCAGTTTCTTCAAAAATACCACAAAATGAGCAAGTTTAATCAATATCAAGATATTTACAGATAGATTAATTAAACGTGTCGTACAAATTGTTTAAGTTGTTCCGCGCATATCTATGGTTGCGCGTGTGATAACGAGAGTTACGCATGTAACTGCGGTTCTATGAGTTCTTCCTGACCGCCAGAGGCAGTGCTTCACACTGGATACTATCTCTCGTTGCAAATGCATAGGTCGAGTCTAATACAAACAATGTCCCTCGTGACCAGGATGACTCGGGGTGCTCCCCTATTTAACCCCGTGACTTCCTGCAGACTGTCCCTACGGAATCTTCTCGCCTGACTCCGAGTGACAGAAAGCTCTGGCGGTCATCCAGAACTCATAGAACCGCAGTTACATACGTAACTCTCGTTCTATTTCGTTCTTCCTGACCGCCAGAGGCAGTGCTTCACACTGGATGACTTATACAACAAGGTCACGAGGAGGTCCCACTCACCCTTAAGAGGAAGTTGAGGGTCCCGACAGGACAGCTGTTCCAATATTACCGGAAGCAGCCACATTGACCCTGTAGTATCTGGCAAATGTATTTGTTGATGACCACGTAGCTGCTGCACAGATGTCACTTAGAAGGACCCCTTTTAATGCAGCCCAAGACGTTGATATGCCTCTTGTCGAATGGCATCTCACCCCCAAAGGCACTGGATATTTATTAGATGTGTAGGCGTGGGTGATAACCTCAACTACCCAGTGCGACAATCTCTGCTTTGAGAGGGGCTGACCTCTTTTTGGGCCCCCGTGACAGAGAAAAAGTTGGTCTGATTGTCGAAAAACTTCTGTGGCCCTCAGATAGGCCCGGAGAGCTCTTACTGGGCACAGCAGTGTGCTTCCACTTTCTTCCAGCGTGTTTGACATCGGAGGATTAAACACTGCCAGCTCAATAGCCTGGTTCCTAAAAAGGGCAGAAAGCCGCTTGGGGAGAAATGCTGGGTTGGGCCATAACGTCACAACTGAGCCATCTGCGTTCCAACGCATACAGGATGTGTTAACTGATAACGCGTGAAGTTCACTCACCCGCTTAGCTGAAGCAATGGCCAAGAGAAATGCTGCCTTCAATGAGATCCACTTCAGATCGCTCTGCTCCAGAGGTTCAAACGGGGGCAATGTAAGAGACTTTAAGACTAGGCCCAGGTCCCATAAAGAAACCCTAATGCCCTGAGGGGGGCGCAGTCGCTGAGCACCTCTCAGAAACTGAGTAACCAAGGCATGAGAACCCAATTGCTGACCATCTATTCTTACGTGATGTGCTGAAATTGCAGCCACATAAACTCTTAAAGTAGCAGCTGCTCTATTCTTTTCTAATAGTGACTGCAGAAAACGTAAAATCAGAGGAACAGGGCAGTGCTCTGGGACCACTGCTTGCTCCCTACACCAATCAGAGAAAAGCTTCCATCGATAGGCATAAGCACTCCTGGTGGAAGGTGCTCTAGAGTTCAATATGGTGTTCTGGACCCCTTGATCGCAGGCTCCAAAGAGTGGTTCCGGCCCCTCAGAGGCCACACACAAAGCTGCAGGCGGTCTGGATTCGGGTGCCAAATCTGACCCTCCAACTGCTGGAGGAGATCCTTTCTCCTGGGAAGAGTCCAAGGACCCCCGTCTAGGAGCCTGTACATCACTGGAAACCAAGGTCTCCCCGGCCAGTTTGGCGCCACTAGCAGCAGCTTGTGGTGCTCTTGAAGAACCCTGTGAACAGTCACCCCGATCATCGGTATCGGGGGAAAGGCATAGAGTAACCGATCTGGCCAGGCGTGGGCTAGAGCATCCTGCCCCAGCGGACTGGATTCCTCTGCTAGTGAGAACCAGAGACGGCAGTGGGTCGTTGTCGCCGAGGCAAATAGGTCCACTTCTGCCCTGCCAAACCGCTGCCATATCATCTCTACCACTTCTGGGTTGAGCCTCCACTCCGTTGATGGAATTCTGTGGCGGGACAACAAATCTGGAACCACATTTAATACTCCTGGAATATGCATTGCTCTGATACTTGCCAAGCGAGGGAAGGCCCAAGTCAGCAGTTCCTGCGATACTTGAAGGGATTGGCTGGACCTTGTGCCCCCTTGATGGTTGATGTGATAAACCACCGATTTGTACAATTACAAAAACACCGAGAATATGCCTGCCCTTCAAAAACGGAGCGAGGTGCTTCAGAGCTCGCAGAACTGCACGAAGTTCCAGGGTATTTATATTCTCGCCCTCTTCCCGAGGACCCCATTGTCCTGTGACTGCTCTGTGTTGCCAGACTGCCCCCCAGCCAGTAAGGGACGCATCGGTCTGGACTATCTCCCTTCGAGAAGGAATCATGCCCAGAACAACCCCCTTGGTCAGATACAATCTGCTCCTCCAAGACTTCAGGGCCAGAAGGCATCGCTGTGTCACCTTGATCAACCTGTTCTTGTGCCAACTGGGGTTCAAGTGGAGACTGTTCACCCATCTTTGAAAGGGGCGTAGTGAAAGGAGGCCCAATGGTATGACTGCCGCTGCTGCCGCCAACATACCTGTGAGCCTGAGGAAGCACCTGAATGGAAGTCTGGCATGCCTCCGAAACCGTTGAAGGAGTAGTAGTATATTGTCCACTCGTTGTTCTGATGGAGTGGCTTTCATTGACTGTGAGTCTAGCGCGAGACCTAGGAACCCCACAGATTGACTTGGAATTAATCGGCTCTTGCTGAAATTCACAGAAAGGCCCAGTCGAGTAATATGTGCGAGCAGCTGTGTGATTTCTAACACTGCCTGCTCCTGAGAGTGGGAGCAAAGGAGCCAGTCGTCCAAGTATGGAAGCACCTGTAGCCCTGTGGCTTGGATTGGAGCCAGTGCGGCCGCCATGCACCTGGTGAAGACTCGTGGCGATAGAGAAAGGCCGAATGGGAGGACACGGAATTGATAGACCTGGTCCTGGAATGCAAATCGGAGGAACGGCCTGTGTTGAGGAGCAATTGGAATATGGAAGTAAGCATCCTTTAGGTCGACCGTAGTAAACCAGTGCTGCTGCTTGACCGCCTGAAGAACATCGGTTATGCGCAACATACGAAATGGCAAGATCTTCAGGAACTTGTTGAGGCCGCGAAGGTCGAGTATGGGCCTTACACCGCCATCCTTCTTTGGAATGAGGAAGTAAATGGAGAAAAACCCACCTAGCCGTTCTGACCAATCTACTGGTTCGATGGCACCTTTCTCTAGGAGTTTTGTTATTTCTTGTTTTAAGGCAAGTGAACTGTTGGGGTCTGAGACTACGGTCATCCTGACCCCTTTGAAAGCGGGCGGCCGCCGTCGGAACTGCAGCTTGTACCCCTGGGTTAGTGTTGCTATAACCCATGGGTCGGAAGTTGTTGTTTCCCAATAACTGAGCTGCTGATAAGAAAACCGTCCGACGGCCGGCCGCTGACCTTCAGGACCTACGTCCATGGCCTCTAGCATCCCTGGTGGGCCGTTGGCCAGGTGCTCTACCCCTAGGAGCCTGAAATACTTGCTGACCCCGAGCCCGGGGCCGCGGAGTAGAATTTTCTACACGTGGTGATCTCGGAGGCTGGCCCCTGTGAAGAGCACCTGGGCGTGTTGAAAACGTAGAGCGTGGCAGTTCATACCCCCTAGAAGGCTGTCGGTAATTTACGTGAGCCTGTGGAACTCTCCTCAGGTCAGCAAACTGCTGCCTGGTCTGATTCACCTGGACACTACGCTCCAGTGTCTCCTGTGCAGCTGGCCCAAAGAGTTGCCCTGGAACTACAGGAAGGTCCCTTAGTGTTCTCCTACATGCCTCAGACAGAGGTGATTGTGCAAGCCAGACTTGGCGGCGTGCTTGTGTGAGCGTTGACATAAGCCTTCCCAGCTCTCTTGTCATGAATGCCACTGCCTGAAGGGAGGCATCACTTAAGTTTTGGTTAAAAGGATCACTCCCTGATGATTGAAGGGACTGAGACAGGGCCAACATGAGATGGGAGAGAGAATTGCCAATGCGACCCATTCGTGCTGCCGTGTTATATGCCTGGATAAGATGATCATCTGTAATCCTGCATTGAGGCCGGGGGCATCGAACATTAGGCCTCAATACCTCCTCTGGGGAAAGAACAAACGAGGCAATAAAAGGATCAACCTTAGGCATCTGACCCAAGCCATAAGTGTCTGCATCCTGCATCGCAGCCAATGCCCTGTTTGCACTAGTGGGGTGCATAAGAGACCTAGGGTTAGCCCAGCATCTTTGCAACTCCTCGATATAATCCTTTGATGGTGGAATTGTAAGAGGAGAGGGATGCGCTGAACCTCTGAAAAAAGCACTAGAAGAGGTTGCCACCGCCAGGGCTGTGTCAAGACCCAAGCGAGCCAATGCAGCCTGAAGAGCTTGCTTCACCAGCTCTTGCTCTGACTGTGGACCTTCTGCCGATCCATGACCAGCTTCCTGGGAGCCATCATGGGAGAATTGGGATTGATGATCAGATATAACCTCCATTTCTCCATCATCATCATCATAGAACTGGCTCTGAGAAGCCGCCATTGAAAGGACATCCTCCTCCCCAATGGGTGACTCCTTAGCAGGGCTTTCGACTGAGGATACTAGTCTCTCACTCGGTTGCAACTTCATAAGCAAAGACTTGATCTGAGCAAACTCAGCCGTCAGCACATCCACCTTCTTCCCTAAAGGGTCTTCCTTGGGTCTTTTACCAGCGGAAGCACTGGTTGATTCAGTATTTTTACGCTTACTTGTTGTTTTACGTGGTGGAGGTGGTGGTAGCGACTCCCCCAAAAGCCCTTCCACCATGGTTACCCTCGAAGTCCTCCTCTCCCAAGACATGACGCTACAGTTCATGCAAGCGTCTTCTGTAAGGCCCTGTTTAAGGTGTTCTAGGCCTAAACAGGAAGGGCAGCAGTCATGCCCATCATCCGCCTGGAGAACAGCCATGCACAATGTGCAAGTATGAGGTAACTTTTCCATTCTGGTTCCGGAAGATATTTAGTAGGTCGAGCGGAATCACTCTGACTGTCACTGCCCAAGCAAGCCTTGCCAGAAAACTTACTATAGAGAAATAATTTCTATACAATATATTATACACACACCATTGAAGTGTACATGTAATATACTATAACAATCCTATATTATAATTAATGCGTGTATATTGTTATATTTATATGTATATACACGAGGCCCAAGCTTCTAAAATTTTTTTTTATTTTTTTTTTATTTTTATTTTTTTTTTACAACTGCTAGCTCATTCAATGACACAGTAGATGAGTATTGTACCTATTAGTCTAGATACCAATCGCTATACAGAGCGCACACACTCCGAGCGTGGTCTTAACTAACTTAACTTACAGCTACAAGTTATTATGGTCTTTTCAACGAGCGAAAACACTCTGTCTAGCGACCAACACAATGCCAGGAAAACGAGAACGAACCCCAGCATAAATGTAAACAAACTCACCTGCTTTATTATCAATGCAATCCCAACGAATCCGTTGCAGCCTCTGGAGGACGCGCAATCGCGAGACACCAACAGTGCTTTCTGTTGCGAGGCTGTGAAGAACGGATTCCAGTCTTTTTTTTTTTTTTTACATAACCTACGACCTGCATACATGCACGCGAGAAGATTATAGGGACAGTCTGCAGGAAGTCACGGGGTTAAATAGGGGAGCACCCCGAGTCATCCTGGTCACGAGGGACATTGTTTGTATTAGACTCGACCTATGCATTTGCAACGAGAGATAGTATCCAGTGTGAAGCACTGCCTCTGGCGGTCAGGAAGAACGAAATAGAACGCGTCGTAGGTCACATGATAACGTCATCATGGCAGATGTCCGGTTCACATTCATACTCAACGAGATCTGGCTATAAAGTACCTACTCTTTTAGCGCTCGTTAAGTAAGTACTTATTGAAATTAAGTACCTACTCATTGAGTATGCGGTTTCGAACGCAGCCCAGCACACACACACACACACACACACACTACTGACACACAGAGGACAAACACAGGAACTACACGTGTGTTCAAAACTGAGTTATGACTGAAATCATCTCTATTAGACTGATCTGATCTGATCTGTGACAGACGAGTTTGACTCTAATATGCTCAGAATGTTTAAACTAATATAAATCAAACAAACGATAATTGCGCCATATGCTGTTTTGTTTGTGTACATTAAACTACACTTTGTGTATCACCAGCAACATAAAAATGTTTTTGAGCTGATGAAAGATAATGCTGATAATGAATTTATTACTCATTACCAGAGATGGGGGACTCGAGTCGCAAATTTAAGGACTTGAGACTTGCTTGACTATATTAAGAAAATGACTCGACTTGACTTTGACTTGATATCCAATGACTCGAGACTTACTTGACTTGAACTGTATGACTCGAGAATGACTTGATATACATTTTTATATAAATCATCGCAACATCAATTGATGAACAAAATGAAAGCAACGGAACCATTGACGTCAGTCATCAGATTCTGCGCGATTGCGTGACGCTGCACAAGCCCAGAAAAAACATACATCGCTGTGAGCGCGCTAAATACAAAAACATCTCCCAGCATCGTTTCTTTTTGGATATAAACACAAGAAATTGACCATAGCCTATTCATACAAGAAGATTTGCTGTACGCATAATAACAGGCAAGGGATATCGGACGACCATCACAACCTCGAACAGTCAAACTTCATTCACCACGTCTAAAAGTGGGCTATGGCTTGTTTAACCTGTTTGTTATAGGTAATTTGATTATCGTTAAATCTAGAGAGAATATTGGTCATCATGCCTCTTTATACACAATTAGCCTATGTTTTCAAATGTAGCTTAATGTTGTCAATATTCTAATGATAATTAATGATGGCATATGTTTTGTATAACATTTGCCTCATTTCTTTCCAATCATGCTTTAAAGCCAAATATGTTGCTCTTTCCAATGACAAAAAACAACATAGAAAACTGTTGATGTTTTGTCGTGTTTTATGTTTCTCTTAAAGCAGGGTTAGATGTTATCAGGGGGTTGGGGGCAAAATTCCAGCAGAATTAATATGCACCCAAAATTCAAAATGTGGTGGAAAAATTGCCCTAGTAGGCTATGAGTTATTTTTTATAATTAGCCTATAACATATTAAAAAAATATTTCCAGAATATTGGCGCGATTGCAAATGTGATAATGATTTTATAAAACAGTTAAGTAAACAAAGAGTGAATATTGTGATGTGACATTTTAGACATAATATTCCAAATATTCTGTTTTTGCTCTATTTCTCCAATGACAATAGTTCCAAACAAGCCACAGAAAGAGTTATGTGTACTGTATTTGTGATTCAGTGACCTAGTTGCTCAACTGATTCAAATCAGTTGAATGAATGCTTCTATGACTCTTAACGTACATTAAGACGTTGATTTGGAGCCACCTATTGGCGGTTTTAACTTCATAATTAAAAATATATAACTTGTATAAAGGGGATGCCAGTTTGAAGAATGCCATTTGGTGGCATAGGAACCATTATACTTGAATTGTGAATTGTTTAATACCTTTTAATGGTCTTCTGCAATGTTTGAGGCATATTTATTTTTTCATGCTTTAATGTTGGCCTAATTTCAGTTACATTTACAATTTAGGCTGTGTAGTTTGAAATTTTATTTATTTTTTATTTTTTAGATTTTTATTGTAGTAACCACTCAGCTGTATGTGGAAATGCATATTTTTTAAAAAAAAAAAATGTTGCAAATAAAACCATAGTCCAACTTCTGTAGTTTTAACTTATTTTAATATATAAATTCAGTGAAATCATCAAACGTTTGTATGACTTGCCAGTGACTTGTGACCCAAGCTACGACTTGACTTGACTTGCTTGACATAAAGCAGTGACTTGACTTGACTTGACTTGCTTTTCATAAAATTGACTTGGACTTGCTTGAGACTTGAAGGTTAAGACTTGAGACTTACTTGTGACTTGCACATGTGTGACTTACTCCCACCTCTGCTCATTACTCATTTTAGCAGAAGTGAAACTGTTCCAGTTCAGAGTGTTGAACCAGTAAAAGAGTGAAACTGTGAGTTTGAGGTGTAAATCTCATTTGCATTGTCAGGTTTAGTGATTGTGATGGTCTCAGAATAGAGCAGCTCGTCTCCAGTGACCATGTTCAAACCCCAAGAGCTTCATTTCACATTTACTGCTGAATGCAGCTGTTCTCAACTATTACAATCAATCAAAAGCCGCTGAAACTTTAGTGCAGGACTTTGAAGGAACGACACACTGATCAATGATGCAGTCCAACACAAATGTGCGCTTGCGTTCAGATGAAGCTTTATTGAATGAACAGCAATGGCAGCACATTGACAGACTGCTTCAGTATTGAGCTGTAAATCACGTGACGCTCAGATACGCTGGTCTTCACTGGAGAAACATCAGCACTCGGAGCTCTTGAGGAACGAGGCCTCGTGAGCAGCTCCGGCATGTGTTCCTCTGCAGACGAAGCGCTCTGCGTCTTCCCAGCGTGCTTTGCTGAGGCTCAGGACGCTGCTGCGACTGTAGAGACCGTCCCGCTCGCTCTCTGCGCTGGTCTGAACCCCCTCGGTGACCTCTGACCCGTCCAGCGTCCAGCTCACCGTCGCCCCCTGTGGAGAGTAAGAGCTGAGCAGGCAGAGCAGAGCGGAGGAGTCTCCAGAGATCAGCAGAGAAGAGGGAGACAGCAGAGACACGGAGGGAGACACGGAGGGACCCGCTGGACACACACACACACACACACACACACACACACACACACATTCATGAATGATCATTTGATTTTAAATATACAAGTTACATTTTAAATGATCCACAGAATGAGTTTGAAAAACATTGTCCAAGTAAATTGATGGTTATATTGTGATGTCGTTATAAGATCTATAAAACTAATTTAAATGATCATTTCAATATTAATTGTATTTTGAAAATATTCTGCTATTCAGAAACTCACAATCATAAACATTAGCAAATTTGATAGTTTAAATGATTAATTTTCAAAATGCTCTTCAACTGAGTTTCTTTCTGTCTGATGAAAATTATAAAAAATGTAATTTATGTTGTCCAAATTATACAACTTTTGTTTCATGCGTTTAAAAAAGCCCTTAATAGTTACATTTACCAAGAATTATAGACAAAATTATATATGAAGAATTTATTGAATAGATTTTAAAGTATCTGCAGTCAATACATGAAATTAACTAAATGTTAGCAATAATAAGATTTTAAATATTCATGTACAATGAAATATGACATTTAAAATAGCTATACAAATTATAAAATTTAATAAAAAAAAAATACTCTTGATTTTTTTCAGAAGTTACAGAACATTTTAATCTCAATCTAATTTTTAACAACATTGTCCACATGAAAATTGATTAATATATTGTGATTTCTTCATAATATTTTGAAATCAATTTTAAATAATAATTTCAATATTAATTTGTTAAGATATTCATACATTTTTTTTATTCAAAAAATCAATCGTTTTTTTTTCAGCAAAGTTTCAATATATATTTTAAAATCTACTGTTTAGACACTTACAATCATAATCATCATAATCTTGATTTTTAAAATGCTTATTAACTAAATATCTCTTTGTCTGATGATGACGCTTATTATAAAACTTTGGATGCATTTAAAAACCCTTAATCGTTAAATTTACTATTAATTATAGACAAAATTATTAATATCAAGAAATAATTGAATATATCATAAAATACTGCAATCCATATAGGCTACATTAAAATACAATAAAATGTTACCAATAATAATTAAATTATTAATGTAAAATTAAAAATAACATTTAAAAACAATATGAAATATAAAACCTAAGTAAATAATAAAATAGTTAAATGATAAATTGCTTTTCAAAAACATATTAATAAATGAATTATCTTGTTGACAAATAAGATCATCTTATAGATGTTTTTTTTTAAGGTTCATTCATGGCATTTTAAGATCATCACTAAGAATTATTTTGCTGAAATAATCTAAAAATAAAATAAAATGAATTAATTAAAAAAATTTTATTAGAGAACATTTTTATCAGAGAATAGAAAAGACTTACTGATCGTCAGTTTAGTTCCTCCACCGAAAGTGTACCACAGTGTTTCATTCTAGTGAAAGAGTCGTACAAAAACCTCCGTCACACTCAAATGAACACACACTCCAGCAGAGAAAGACACACTCACACACACACACACACACACACACACACACACACACACTGATATGAGACTCAACATCAGGATTATTGAACTGTCTCATCGTCTCTAAATGTCTCTTAATGCATGAAAACTATTAAATAAAATAAATAATATAATCAGAAAGACTCTGTTCTGATCTTTACACATCTGAACTGGGAGTTTCTAAATGATCATGTGTTTCTCAAAGCATTTTAATAAGTGTTGATGACCTGTGACCTCTGGAATGACCTTTGCCCTCTCATGGAGTTCACAGTGAAATACTTGTTTCTTTTAGTGATGAAACTGTCATTTGATTGATCAGAAAGTCTGAACTCTGAACCAGAGACTCGTGCAGAATAAAGAAGAAATGATTTCTAAACTCCTACAGAAGTGAAAACACACTCCACTGGATCATGAGAATAAAACACATTAAAGGCCACAAAACTGGATCAGTTTCTTCTGCATGTGTTCATTTTCATGTGTGTTTTCCTCCAGCTGGTTTTTGCTCAGAGAGTCACTTT
>NC_137146.1:3772798-3800298 GCF_949319135.1 Squalius cephalus | reverse complement strand
TATCTGCAAAATTATGTTGTATACTTACAGTTTTGCACAATATATGCTCTCAAAACAACATGCACCCTAAAAAAAACAAAAAAAACATTTAGCAGTTGTTTAGCAGGGTCTGTGTAACCTTTTCTGAAATGTTTTTTTTTTAATAATATATATCGTTATCACAAGAGGCTGCAATGTATATCACAATATGGATTTTAGGCCATATCGCCCATCCCAAATTGATAGCCTATAGTAGTTGATAATAACATAGGCCTACCTAATGTTGCCTACGGACGGTAACAGTACAGTAGTAACCTTTTACAGTCTATGAGTAGAACAGCTTTCTCAAGCAGTTTATGATGCATTTTGGAAACAGAAGATGACCCCCTGGTATAATGCGCCACATGGCTTGAGAAACCCGTTCTCAAAGACTTACTTTTATAGTCCAGTTTTGTGTAGCACACATATTCTGAATGTCTTCGGCATAATTTAAATGAACCATTTTAATCTAGATTAATCTAGATTAATTTCAATATTAATCTAGATTAAAACAATTAATATATGCCCACCTCTACCGGAGGTCAAAACTCAAAGTTTTATGTTGATTTTCACATTTCAAATGTTCAGTTGGTTCAGTTTGAGTTTTGACTTACAGAATATGTAATGACGTAGTAATATTATTCACAATAACACTCATAAACCAGTTCTTGCAATTAGAATAAATAGTGAAAAAATGCATACCTACAGCATGTTGAATGAAATCAAGTTAAAGTTTATTTAAGGTCCACACACTCCTAAACTGAAGGTTTCTTACTTGCTCTTGCTGCACTCCTGACAACGGAAATGGTTTTTCACATAATAAACCATTCAGTTTATCACATAGAAAATCTCATAAGCTCACTAAAAGAGCCCCCCCTGCGGTAGTGCAGACTTTCCACCCTCAGTGATGAGTGCCTAAATGTATACCACAACATCAACGATATATTGCTTCTGAAACAAGTTGCTTTGCTTTATATAAAATAAATAATTAAATAAATAAAAGGGTAACACCAAATAAATTATATTAAAAGTTACAAATACCATGAAATATATTAACGAAAAGCACGTGTAAAATAGTGATTTTTTAAAACAACTTAAAAAAAGACAGAAAATGATCGATCACTCAAATAGTTTGGACATAGTCAATCATTTCAATGTTATGACACACTGACGCTCCATTTACATGAACTACCAATGTTATGACACACTGACGCTCCATTTACATGAACTACCAATGTTATGACACACTGACGCTCCATTTACATGAACTACCAATGTTATGACACACTGACGCTCCATTTACATGAACTACCAATGTTATGACACACTGACGCTCCATTTACATGAACTACCAATGTTATGACACATTGATACTCCATACGCAAGCTCCCAGTATTGTGACATAAAACATTGATACTCCATACGCAAGCTCCCAGTATGTGACATAAAACACCGATACTCCATACGCAAGCTCCCAGTATTGTGACATAAAACATCGATACTCCATACGCAAGCTCCCAGTATTGTGACATAAAACATCAATACTCCATATGCAAGGTCCCAGTATTGCTATAGGTTCAATACTGTAGACACAAATTTCTCTTGATAGTGATTATTCGGTTGTGCACAAAGTATTTTACTGCTTTCCATTCTCTTTCATTACCAATTAAAATCTTGTTTTCATTTAAGAATCTTTCACAATCCACTTTTCCAGGGACTTTCATTTCCTTTAGGAAATTCTTGAAATGATGTTCAATAATTTTACTCTCCTTCTCTGACCAGGTCTTTCTGGACTTTCCTGTTAAAATAAATTAAGAAATTAAGTAAGTAAATCAAATTAATTGAATTAAAGAATAACCAAAATTTGAATAATGTAGATTTTACAAGCTGAAGAGCACAGACAATTCTTAAAATACATGTCAAGATGTTTCATGTAGATACAATTTTTTTATGCAAAGTGGAATAACAAACCCTTTTTATTTAAAGGCAGTGGTGAAATCCTAAAGAATGGAACTGCCTCTCTTGAGGCTGCGGTCGTTATTGAGGTGGCAGCCCTTTTTTCCGAATGATCATCCTCTGTCATCCTTTTTTCAGATTCAGCATCCTCTGTGTCTGAGTTGCTGGAGCCCCCTTCAACTGTAACAAAATGAGCATTCACATTCTTTAAAACTAAAAGTAGATTTTTACAAAGTGTGGACACTATGAATTGTTTAAACAAAAGACATATACACATAAGTAATTTACTTACAGTTGATGTTTGGCGTTATGTCCTCCAGAGATTTTCCTTTAAATTTGCCTATTCCACTTTGCAGGGCAAACAGAATTCTGCTCACTTTTGCAACTTGTAAGGTTTCTTCAGGCAGTCTGTAAAACTCCCTATGGACTTCAATGTTGTGACCCATGAAAGTTGCTAGTTGGTCTAGTTCATGCGTTTGCAGGTTAAGTAGCTGAGAAACTGTGGCTACATGTTTTCTCAACTTTGTAGATGTAATGTTTTCTGGGTTTTTAGCCCCACAGCTTTCTGCAAATCGCTTTAAGCAGTCACAACCACGGATGCTCTCCTGTGATCCATAAAAAGGACGAGCAAATATGTAGGGATTGCTAGGGGAAATCCCAACATCTTCTCTAGTTTTAATTAGAAGTTCCACAGATTCTGTTATATTTGTGGGAAATAGTACTGGTACTTTGCGGCCTCGTTTCCCCCGTACCTCTACTCTGGTGAGATTCTTACAGAGTTTCTTCTCAAAAGGTGAAAGGCTCTCCATAATTTCATCCTGAATCATCTGTTTGTTTCTCTGCAGGTATGTTTTGACTTCCATCCTTGAAACCTCACCTTCTCGACGCCGATTGAATAATATTAGCTGTGCTAGAGTCACCTGAGAGAGATCACTCCATGACCTTTGTGATGTGTGTTCAATGTGTGCTTTTTTGTTGACCTCCTCAAGACACTTTAGATGATCATGGAGCTTCTTTATGTCTTCTGCTAAAGGCAGCATTTGGGGACTGTTCCACTTTTTCTGGTACAAAGTTTTCAGTGCATTAGATGAAACATGAATTGTCCATTCTAGTTCAATTAATTTACTGAATTGCTCTGCTCTTCCCTTCAATGCATCATCCTCTTGACGTAAAGCCTCTCCCTGCAAAATATATGACACTTTCACAAGGGAATGACGCAGTTTCAGTGCTGTTGAAGGGACTGAGAATCGGTTGGTTGAGGAATCAAATCCAGTCATCTTTTTTACTCCCTCAAGTACTGTGTTGAACTTTCCTGGGTTGATCAAGTCCTTCAAAGCAACAATGTCTTTATCAATAGTTCTTGTCACTATAAGAAGTCTGGCAAGTTCTCTCATCTTATTTCTAATGTCTGCCCGGTGCCGTGAAACTTCTCCGTTTTTGAGGAACATTCTCTCACCCAGTGACAGAATCAACGGGTCAGATTTCACCACTTGAGTAACGGTATCATATGTCATATCTTCAATAATATTTTTAAGTCCACTAGAAACGTCAGAGTCCATTGGCAACAACAGAGAACAACTTGCCTGAACTTTTCGTTTCACTGGCATATTTTCTTTGTCTTGTAATTTGCAACGTTTGTGATGTCTCCAGAGATCTGTTTTGACATACATAGCAAAGCAAAACTTGCAAGGCAGATAGTCTATTGCTGTTGACTCACGAGTTGCTTGTCTTTTTGGTATGATCTGTCCTTTCCCAGAGGATAGGACTGAACTGTTATGGTGGTAGTTTCCCATGTTCCTTACTTTGGTTAATAGAAGAGTACGCATGTTTGAGCCTCTGTTGTGTGCAAGTGCCTTTGCAACTTCAACTTTTTCAGAATGTTTCTGCTGTAGATGTCTTGCAATTTTTGGATAAGGCTTCTCACAGTAAAGACAGTAATTCTTCTTGTCATAGATGCGTTGATGTACACTGTTTGAGGACATTTTCACTTTTATTTGATTTTGTTGAGAGCTACAGCCGTGGGCACTTTCATCTATTTCTATCCAACTCTTCATAAGTGGTTTTCCTTGGATGCGTTCTGCAACATGTCCTTTAGCTTTTTTTGTGTCGTCTTCTTCTTCTTCTGAGATTTCCAGGGAAAAGGAAACCTGTTGTTCAGTGTTGTTCTGAAATAAAGAACCACACAACTGAAATGTATTTGTAAATAATAACAATGTTATATATTATAAAGTATAAAACCCTTAATTACCATTTCAGACTCATATAAGTCCTCCTCAGTGTGAGAAGATGAATCCATCTCATCACTGCAAACACTTTCTGGCTTATCACTGTCGGTACTCTCTAGGATGTCCATCTCATCTGACGTTTGGGGACAGAAATCTGCTGTATGGGTTCTGTCCTGTAAAACAATAACAGTGTGTGAAATCCATGTCCATGTTTGTTTTCTATCTAGAGCCTGCTGATTCTAAAACACATACTGTGTTTTAGAATCACTGTTGTCTTTTTGGTCTTAAACTTTTTTTTTTTTTTTATGAAAATGAAAAGTACTTACTTCATTTTCATTCACATTGCTGTAGTTGTTTGTGATTCCAGTGTAATCCGACTGGTGTATGAAACCTGTAAATGCACAACAATTGTTAAGGATATCCAATAATTTAAGGATTTTTTTTCTACATTCTTGTAAAATCTACAAAGTTTTATTAATGAGGTGAAGAGAAAAGTGTAAGTCTTGGAACGTACATGTGAAAGACTGAAGGCATTCCTCAATGGTGGGACGTTCTTCGATTGAATTAGACAGCATTCTGCTAATAATATATTTTTGTCTTGTCCATCTTTCTTCACATTGAAGAGTGAAGTTACCCATTCTGACATTTTGAGATAGCCCAACTGGATCCTTGGAGTAGGGTGTAGTTGTCTGATAGGGGTGTTGCCCATCCGTCAGGATATAATGAACCAAGCATCCTGCTACCTACAAAATAAAATAATATTTACAAAAATTTCAGAAATGGTCACAACTAAACTGCAGAATGAATGAAGATGATTAAAATGATGACAAAATGCTGCTGTGCTCAAATGAAAGCTGCTCGAATATTAGCATTCAGAACAATTGAACATAGAACAAATGTATGCATTTTTGACAGAACTGATTACAAATCATATTGATCACATACTAAAATAGTATTGTAACTGCATACATGTAACCTGTTAATCCATTTGAACCCAAACCTAAGAATTGTCATCCCCAAATTAAATAGGGGATGTTCATGAAGTTCATTGTTCATGACATTTTTGGAATAGAAGCATAGTTGTAGTCTAATTTTAACCCTTTCATGCATGAATTATGATAACCTTAGTCAGTATTTTTTTTCCCTATGTGTTTTTATTCCTCTTAGGGCATGAAAAACAAGATTTTTTACAAATTTTTCAAAGAGATCTTCAGGTGTCCACTTGAGTGGACAGCATGCGGTTATGGTTAAAAACGAAGATATACTGTATTAAATATAAGACAATAATCAAACAGATAAAGTATGTGAATTTAACAAACTAATCAAAACAATTATATCAAATCATGTGAAACTGAAAATATAAAATATATACAACAAATATAAATTAAAAATATTGGAAAGGCTTCGTACAACTTCATACAAGTTGCACTTCGCGTATCTTTGATATCAGAACATGAGGACGTGATTCCATCAGAATTTTCTACAGACTGTCAAGGCACAACTGTGGAACCCACTCAGATGTTCCCTCCAGTGCACCAGAGTATGGAGATTTACCCTTATTAGCTGATAATTCTGATTATGTTCAAGATGGACATGCACATTTCTATCATAGCCCTCCTCTGAGAAAACCTAGCATTACATTTTTTCAATCTCATCTGAAATGATCAGTGTTGGATGTAATGCATTACAAGTAACATGCATAACACATTCAGATTACTTTTTGATGTTACAAGTAAAGTAATGTGTTACAAGTAACATGCATTACCTAATCAGATTACTTTTTGATCTAACAAGTAATTAACTACAAGTAATGTGCATTGCCTAATCAGATTACTTTTTGATGTAACGAATATATAAACGCATTACAAGTAACATGAATTACGTATTCAGATTACTTTTTGATGTTATGAGTAAAGAAACGCATTACAAGTAACATGCATTACAAATTCAGATTACTTTTTTCGATGTCAATGAAAATTACATTCTAATAATACAAATACATTTATTTACAGTAAAAAATTCACTGCAGATCAAGTTTTTAAGTTTTAACATTCCCATTATAATTATGAATTGTAGCTGAAATATAGCAGTTGATGCATGACGTCCACTACAGTGGACATGTGATTAATCAGAGTTTTCTCTCAATCTAAAATCAAAACTTGGAAAATTTTACTGTGATATGACTCATTAGATATTGCTTGAGTCTCCTAGGATAGAAGGAATGGGTGGATATTCCGGAGCAACTTGGCATGTCTGACTGACCCTTGGCCATCTTGGTTTGGAGGGGAGAAAAATCGAAACACAACGGCTTGCCCTTGGTTGCAATTTATAGGATGATGCACCAGGGTCCAATGAGGCTGATGTGCAACTTTGCCATAAAAACCCATGCAAATTCAAGAAAATGCTTTATTAATAGCTGTCCACTGTAGTGACCACTATACGTGAAAGGGTTAAAGAAGACACTTCGCAATTTGTTGTCATAAAATCATAATTACAATCATTAAGAAACATAATATATAGGCTTAAGTGTATTGTAAAGTTTTTAGAAAATATTTTTCTCATTGATATTTTATGACAAAACAGAAATTGGTTCTTGTTAAAGTACAGAAACCCAATGAAGCCACAGACCTGACCATGTTTAACTTAAAATCTGCAGATGATAACTCTAACGGCCAGATTAATTTACAGATTGCTCCAGCACAAACCCTTTCACATCTACTGCAGTCAGATTCACCCGTGTTCACTCTGAAGGAATCACTCACATGGCTGGTGCACTTGTAATGACACATGAAGGATGTTAAGAGGCTAAAAGCAGGTTTAGTACTTGCCCCATTGAAGTCAACAGGGTGCAAATTGTAAAAAGAGGATAACGGTGTAGGCAACACCGATTTTTGTCGTTCAAATTTACAAAAAAATGTGCTCAATGTTAAAATTCTCAGCATCAAACCAAGACAATTTATTAGATCAAAACCATGTTATCAAAACTTATAAGGCCTTTCAAGTATTTAAAATACATTCTCTTTGTGATCTGATGAGGCTTAGAGGATAGGATAGTTTACATACTGTAATAAAGGCTAAAAGCTATAATAGTTAATGGCTATAATAGTTAATGCACTTCACAAAATTGATAGCAAAAAAAAATATATATTTTCTTTCTCATGGTATTTTTATCAATATGGTACACAATTATCCTATTGAATCGTTAGGGTCAAAAGTACTCACAAAGTAGTCCAATTACATTACCTAAAATTATTTAGATTACAGGATTGTAAATTATTTGTAAATAATATTGTAAATTATTGTAATAAATTTAATAAATTGTATTTAGATTGTAATCTAGATTAATCTAGATTTCATCACTGACTGCAATTTGTGTCATGTAATTTGGAATGAGTAACTGTGTACAATACAATACTTAAGTTATAACCAGCACTGTGATTGGAAAATCATGGAACATCATAATTGTATTTGTTTTAGTAAACGTTCTTGACTTTCTGCACAAGGTCATAATTATTTTGTTAATGAATGGATGCTCTATACCAGTTTTTAATGCTCTATACCAGTGGTTTTCAAACTTTTGAAATGACCATTTATTTATTTTTTGTTTACTTTCTATCACCTTATTTGTGGAGTAAAATGAAACTAACTCAGCTGCATATTTTTGCAGTATTTTATTTTATTGATTTATTGAATATTTTTTTTTAAATCAAAATATATTTAGCATATTTCCTTAGGCCTATATAATATTATTTTATATTATTATTTTAATTTAATTTTATTTCATTTTTATGTAAGTCCATTTTCATTAAATCATCAAGACAACCCATTTTTTAAATATTGGACGCGACCAAGGGTTTGAAACCCGCTGCTCTTTATTGGTTACATTGATTAATTTAGGATAAAAATATAAATAAATAAATAAATAAAACTCCACTCTGAAATGTGAATTAATAATGAGAATCCATCAATATTTTTCCAAATGTGTTCACTTTTGAACTAAAAACCCAGAGGAATGCTGGAAAAGTCTCAGTTAAGTAAGTTCCCTGGTTCCCTGAGTAGGGAACGGAGACGTTATTCGTCGTCACGTCGTAACTCGTAGTGACTATGAAAGGGAACACTTTATTTTGATGGTCCCTTTTGAACATTCTACTAACTATAAATAAATGTGCAGCTACATGTCAACCAACTGTAATTACAGTATTAGTAGACTATATCTGCTTAATATCTGCTAAAATTTGACTGTGATAAACCCCAATAGACATTATACTGACTAAATATATAATACATGTCAACTTATTTTTACTCTAACCTACATTTTAGTCTCTAGTCTACTTATACTCCTGTAGTACTCTAATGAGAATTAGTTCACATGTAGTTGTAACATTACTTATAATCAACAGAATGTGTTAAAGAGACCATCAAAATAAATTGAGACCAAACATTGTGTAGTCAAATGCTTTCATGATGACCATATAGCAGATTTTTTCCTTTGACACAAATTAAGAAATTAAATTACAGTCACCATGAGATATTTATAATAAAACAGAGGTAAAACATTTTTAGGATTGAGTCTTAAACCTTTTAAATAATGTATAATTTGCCTTTTATTATTATTTTTACATTAAATCTTAAAGTAACTTTGATATAGTGTAATTAAAAAACACTTCTGTGTGCCGGCGTCCTCCCACAAATTAACAAGTTTTAACATGATATTTTCAACCCTTACCTGGATATCTGATTCTTTCTTGTACTTGTATTGCATGCCTCCAACATCTTCATAACTCGACCAAGAAAAAGATCCAGCCATTTGAGAGAGCAGTGTGGTTTGTGCCAGATCAAGTTTTCTGCTTGCTCCAAAGTCTGCGATGTACAGTTTATTGCTTATATCTGTAGAAAAGTAAAAATGCTCACAAAAAATGTAACACTTAAAATGATATCCACATTATCATATGCTCATGCATTTTAAATGAAAATTTCTGCTGATATTACAGGATAATTATAGCTATGGCTAATCCACAGACTGCTCTTACCAAACAAAATATTTTCAGGCTTCAGGTCTCTGTGCAAAATTCCATATGAATGCAGTTCCTGAAGTCCTTGCAGTAACTCCTGGCAGATCTCTAGTCTTCGATTCTCTATCAGGCTTTTTCTTTCAGGAAAATCCTTGTTTTCAATCAGCTCCATCAGACTATATTCACAAAGAGGTGACACAAAATAGGCAAAGTAAGTGTCTTCCAACACTGAAATGTGTTGCAGAAGGTGCTCTGCTTGTAAATTTTTTGAACTCAGGAAATGAGCCATTTCCAATTCAGTTTTGGAAACATGTTTGGCAACTCGTTTCACTGCAACTTTGCAGTTGTTGAAGACTCCTGGGAAAATCTCAGCAGCATTGCATCCATTTGCAATCTTCATTTCTGTGTTGATAACAAGGTCATCCATTTTCATCAAACCAGGCTTTAAATCAAAGTTTTCAAATGAATTCTTCCATCGTGATTCCTGTAAAATGCAAAAAAGCAAAAGCATATTGAAATGTAAGAAATGTTTTACAGTGTATATAGTTATTAGTAAACTCAGCTGAAGGAACAGACCTCTCTATATATATTTACCATATTTTCCTTGATCTCTCTGAATGTGGAAATACTGGTTTTCTGAAACAAATTACATTAAAAGCAATCATTAATGTAGTTAACATGAACATATAATGAGCACCACTTTTACAATATTTCTTAATAGTATGTAATGTTAATTTCAACATTTAGTAATGCATTATTAAAATCAAAAGTTGTATTTATTAACATTAGTTATTGCGTTGTAAATGTACATGAACAAGCAATGAACAGCTGGAGTTTAATTAACTTACATTAACAAAGATGAATAAGTATTGTACCAAATGTGTTGCTTTTAGATCATGTGAATTAAGACATTAACTAATGTTAACAAATGAAACCTCATTGTGTAAGTGTTACCTAAATAATTAGCTTTTTTAAAGGTAAAAATTGTACAGCAGTATTGTTGAGGATAAGAGAATCTTGTAACACTTTACAATAAGGTTTCATTAGCTAGCATTAGTTAACAAACCAATAATGAACTGCGCTTATACAGCATTTATTAAACTTTGTTAATGTTATTTTCAACATTTAGTAATGCATTATTAAAATCAATTAGGTAATACGTTGTAAATGTACATGAACAATCAATGAACAGCCGGAGTATCATTAACTAACACTAACAAAGATGAATAAATATTTTACCAAATGTATGGCTTTTAGTTCATGCAAATTAATACATTAACTAATGTTAACAAATGAAACCTTATTGTGTTACCATATAAAAACTATATAAGTGTTACCTCAATAATTTGCTTTTTTAAAGTAAAAATTGTACACTTAAACAGCATTTATTAAACTTTGGTTATTGTTAATTTAAAAATGTACTGATACATCATTAAAATCATAAGTTGTATTTGTTAAAATTAATAACACACTGTGAAGTAACATGCACAAACATTGAAACAGCTGGATTTTAACTAATATTAACAAAGATTAACCAATACTGTAACAAATGTATTGGTCATTTAGTACTAATGTTAACCAATTAACCTTATTGTAAAGTGTTAGCAAGTTTTCCTCACCACTTGATAAAATAATGAAAATAAGACACCAACAAATAGAAATAGAAGTTTAAATACCTGTCTCCATGGGCAGTTAGGATCTCCGTAGTCGTATAAAATTTCTTCTCCTGCATTGATTTTTGTTAACGCAAATGCACACAGATGTGGTCTTTTCTTTTCATCCATTATCTATTGGTTACAAAAGCACACAAACACACAAATGAAAACAACAAAAACATCATTTGAAAAGTCGCCTAGTTTTTAATAATGTCAAATAATGCTACAAGATGAGGCTGTATAAAAGGTGTAATTGAAACAAAGAATAAGAATACATTAAAGACAGACTTACTATTTTAATTTTGCTGTTTGGCTTGATGTGGTCATCATTTATGAATCGTCCTAGTCTTTCTGTATCTTGACTGCCATCAACACTGTGTGGTGAAATATTTTAAAAACACTTTTGAATTGTCATAATGGTATTATATTTCATTGGAACATTCATTAATTTAATCTTACCAGTAAGATTGTTCCTGAAAGGAGTAGAAATACAAAAATGCTGCATTTTCAGCTGAGTAGTCTTTGAACAGGTTCTCTCCTTCAGATCCAGTGATGTGTCTTCCAACATACTCCAACAGGAATTCACCTGGCTCAATGTGTTTTGTGGCAATTACTCCAAAACCTAATAAATAGTATAAATACAAGTAAATTAATAGTATGATAAAAGATTCATGAAGTTATTCAGGTTGTCTAAATTATTTTCAATGGTATTGTTACTTCGAAAACAACTGTATCTACATCTTTATAAAAGTGTAAAAAAAATAATAATAATAAAAAAAAAAAAATCAGATTTTCTGTCTGAAAAAATCAGACACTAAATATTCATCATTTCCATTATTACACAGGCCCCTCACATTCTAACTGGCAGTTACTTACAAATAATATCAAGAGCACTCACACATTTACATAATAGTGTTTAATTTAGAGACATCAGCAGCTTATAACATAAATACTGGCAGGAAAACAGATGTAAATCCACCTTTAACTGGTCAAAGCAATCATGTTTTTTCCCCTCTTGCGTGTTTTGTTTTAACAGCCTGCTTTCTCTAGGTTCATATTTTAAACCCAACCCTTTGACATTAAAGGAATAGTTCACTTAAAAATGAAAATTCTGTCATATATACTCACTCTCATGTTGTTTCAAACCTGTATGAATTTCTTTCTTCTGCTGAACAGAAAGGAAGATATTTAGAAGAATGTCAGTAACCAGACAGTTTCTGATCCCATTGACTTCCATAGTAGGAAAAAAATTATACTATGGAAGTCAATGAGACCAGAAACTGTCTGGTTACTGACATTCTTCTAAATATCTTCCTTTCTGTTCAGCAGAAGAAAGAAATTCATACAGGTTTGAAACAACATGAGAGTGAGTATATGATGACAGAATTTTCATTTTTAAGTGAACTATTCCTTTAATTAGTGACCACACTTAGCTTTTATTTAAGTTTTGCAAAGTCATACAGTATTGATGGGAGAATTGTATGTAGTAACTTACCTTTCTCTTCACTCATGAATTGTTTCTCAAATGTGTCTTTATCTTTGCCAGAAGCAATGAAGTACAAAGCTTCTTTTTCAGGAAAAACTCTTCTGGGTCTCATTTTCCTGTGAAATATTTAAAATTATTTTATGTAGGATTACTTCATATGCAAAATAAATAAATAAATAAATAATACCTCTTTAGAATTTCATAGAAAATAAATGATTGAAAAGATGACACCGTGGGTAACAATTTAAAATGTAGTAAAAAAAAAAAATAAAAAAAAAAAAATTACCAACAATCTGATTATCAATAATATTACCGGTAATATACATGCATATTTACATTGTAAGAGGATATCAATATTTTATAAAATTAGCATTTACAAATTATCATAAAATATATAATGTTCAACTTACCTCTTAATTTGGAAAGAAAAAACTGAGATGAGAAATGTCTCAGTGCGCTTTTTATGAGGTTCTTGGAGGTAGATACAGTCTTTAAACTATAACAGAAAGATAACTCTCCAATGTAGGAAACAATCGCGTATAGGAGCTGTCTTCCAAATGGCAAAACTGAAGTGTGAGTTAGGAACATAGAATAGATGATACACATGCTGCTATCTGAGCAGTGATTGGGCCGACGCCCACAGATTAGCCACAATTACCCATCATTACTATTGGTTCTGTTATGCAAATTTATCTGTGAATGAAATCAAACAGCCAGTTCAAAATAAGTGTATAGTCCATTGTTTTTAAATTCAGTTCAAATTGTAAACATCAGTTGGATCAGGAAAAATTCCTTTTCCTCAATTACTATTACATACATTATAATTACTCACTTTTTTTCTGTACGTATAGAGCACAGAGCACAAACCTATACCAGTGGCAGATAGAAATGATAAAGTTAATAAAGAAAAAAAGTAATTTCACACAATGTAAATAAATATAAAAATATTCTCATTTAATGTAAATCAAATGGTTATATAGGACGTAGCATTTACCATGGGCATTCATATTTATGTTGGTTTAACTTAACTTGTATAGCACATCTGAAAAGAAAGCTCATACCACTTACTTAAGAGTACCTTGTGTTGAATCACAAAAAAAAAACAACACTGCGTATTAGCTGCGTATTAGAATTGATCTCAGTCCACATTAAAACGACTGCAAACGCGGATCACGTGACCATTCACCAACACTGGGCATGTGCGTGCCGGTGTAAACCTAGAGACTTTCAAGCATAGACTGTAAAAAATGTTTTCAAACATCAAAATATCATTTATTAATATGTATTTGTGTCAAAATGACATATAAACATCTTTTCCTATTCCATTTTGCCAGAAAACGCTTCCAACACGCTTGCGTGTCGCAAGAAAAATAGGTGTCGGTTATATTTCTAGCATGCACGCGTTTACCGCGCCTGAGACGCGCCAGTTTCTTACTGTAAGAAACTGTTCCAGCGGGTGAAGTTTACTGGTACTGAATATTACCTGTGTATACTCCATGACTGGTGACACCCAATCATAGAGCCGAGCGTGAGCCTCTGCGTCATCGTTTCTAAAGTCCTCCGTTTTGACCCGTCCACTCTAAAACGCCCTCCGGAGATTCAAAACGAAAAACGGGTCGGCAGCGTTTCTAAACTTCTCCGTTTTGGGTCTCCGTTTTTGCCGTTTTAGTGTGGACGGGAGGTGCAAACGTAGCAAAAAGTCTTCGTTTTTAAACGAAAATGCAGTAGTGTGGACGGGGCCTAAGGTAAAACTTTCACAGTCTGGCCTATGTGTCTATGACATGCTGTCCTTTGAAGCTCTTCTCCATAGAAATGCAAATTGCCTGCGGGGGTATTTGGGGGGTAGGGTAGCAGTCCACCCAAGGACTGGAAAACAGCAGTGAGGAACCATCTGATCAGAGCAATTGGGATATGTTTCAATCAGCTCTGTAATTTATATACAGTCAAGTCACACCACAATTATTTATACCACTTTATACATTATAATTCTTTAAAATGTTCTAAGACAGCCCCCATTTTACCAGGTGGGGAATAAATGAGACACATATTTTAAAGGTATACAAGCTCAAATATAAAAACTGTAATACAATTGATAATAATTGATAATACATAATTTAAATATGTTTTCAGTTAAAACAGCTCAAACATGCGTCTGAGAAAGCGTTGTCTGTGAAACTGGGGGCATAGTTTTAGAGACACCAACCTCAAATTTGAATCTTAAAATATGCCATTGTTTTGTCTCAAGATTCACACCAGTAATGTTTTTTTTTTCTTTGCACATTTATAAAAGCTACTTAAATGAAAATGAAATGATAAAATGAATCTACTTTATTTTTTTATTTATTTTTTACCAAACGTTGAAGTATTAGTTCCAACCAACATTTGTAAACAGCATCGCAGAGTTGTGGTTTGAACGACAGCTCTCGATCTGTGATTTGAAGCATAGTTTCAAGTTTACATGGCATGTGGACTCAATAAATCATTATCTTTACAAAAATAAGCAAGCTGACATTCAGTACAACCTGTGTCTTTTATTTAGAATACATACAAATGTAATTTAAGTCTTTTAGTTTGTCAAGAGATTTAAAGCACCATTTTTGAAAACTGCGCAAGCTCTACTATGTAAGAACAAGCCTATGATTGAATCTGGAAATAAATCAAAATAACTGAGTGAAATTAAACACAGTCATGCCATGTACTAACATTATATGTTTGATATTTAATTTATATCAAAACATCTAGCATTAATTTGATCTCAAACAGATTCATTAAATAAATTATACAGATGATAAAGCCTACTTGTTACAACTGAACTGGTTATTTACAATGTTTTGTATAGACAGCTTAGATGAATAGCTTATTTAAAACAATTATATAGTCACCCCCAATTTTGGTGAGTGATGCATTTATGACATACCAAAAATATCAAAGTTTCTGCTCAGAAATCATTCTGAATAGGCACATAACCAACATATATTTAGAAAGCCATCACTTGAGTGTTTACAGTTCAAGACTAAAAATTTATCAGACTGTTATGAATATTGAGATATATAAGCTCAAACATAAAAACATCAAATATTAAGAATATATTTATTAAATGTATAAAATATTCTGAGCTTCAGAATATCAAATCTGAGGATGATCTCTAAATGCATTTTATGAAGCCTATTGTAAGACCAAATATCTTATTCCCCTGTAAACACTCATGTAGAGTCATTGACTCTCATTGTCATTTAGAGTCATTGACTCAACATGTCTGGTTGGTCTGGTGAGGAGAAATGGCCCATTCATGTAAATCGACGAACATTTAGCACCTTTTCAAGAGACTTAAAGGGTTAGTTCACCCAAAAATGAAAATTCTGTCAGTAATTACTCACCCTCATGTTGTTCCAACCCCATTAGACTTTCGTTCATCTTCGGAACACAAATGAAGATATTTCTGATTAAATCTGAGTGCTGGATCACTCCTCCTGCAGGCTTATGGACACCTCAACTTGCTGGCCCAGAAAATGTATTATAGACATTGTTAATATAGTACAAGTGACTCCAGTGGCTCAATCTTAAGTTTGTAAAGCGACAAGAATACTTTCTGTGCGCAAAAACAAACAAAAATAACGACTTTATTCCTCTTTTCATTTCCTTCTCTCTGGACCTCGAGGTTTTTTTTTACATAGTGTAATATAACGTAGCGGGCTATTGGGCGACTGTGGTCATGTGTGATACGTGGTGACGTGAAACACAGACGCGCTACGCTATTACACTACGTAAAAAAAATCTCTCAGATTTCATCAAAAATATCTTAATTTGTGTTCCGAAGTTGAACGAAAGTCTAATGGGGTTGGAACAACATGAGGGAGAGTAAATACTGACAGAATTTTCATTTTTGGGTGAACTAACCCTTTAATCTTCATTTTTCTTTTATTCTTATTCTTTTGTTTGAATTCAGTCATTAATGCCTGTATCCCTGTATTTTTTGCTTGGTCATCTAAATCTCTGTCATTCCACTATGCAAGAGCAATACATCTATTATCTTAAGTCTTGTTAGAAAACCAACAACAACAACAACAAAAAAAAACTGTTCTTGAATTAAAAAAAATAAATAACATGATTTTATGAAATAGGAAGCTCATGTAGAAGGTGCATTAGCTCAACAGGCAGCCTCAAGCTACATGACACAATATCATTTATTAATATTACACTCTCACTTAAAGCTCACTTTAAAACACAATTGAGTATTTGTATCATATTTCGGTCGCAATTTAAAATGGTTTCAAGTCAAAAAAGATTATTTAAATATGTTATAGGCTATTTTGCATTTTTTTATGAAGCAATGGGCTATTTTTACTCACATGCATACTGTAAACATTCTTTGTTCCTATACAATAACCAAAATCGAACGGAAATCAAACACACACAAAACAGAATAACTTGAATCCTGCATTTATTAGCTTCTTGTATCAGATGAAGAGATGTGTTTAGTTTTGTTTGTCCACAGTGTACACAGCACTGCGTCATCCAGAAGGACAGCCTTATGGTCACGTTGGTTCACCATGAGATGATTGACAGCTTTACAAACGAATCATATCGAACTGATGTCATCACGTTTGCTGACGCAAATCTGGAAGAGCAGAGTCATCGCTGGCTCTGTTAGCTGTTTGAGCTCTTCAGATTGCATAATTCAGTGGGAAATAAATAGAAATATTATTCTGTATGACGATATCATATCAATTATTTCTCCAAATGTGCGCATCATTGGCCTAATAGCCCTGGGAGATCGTGGATATTGTATGTAGGCCTATATAAACACAAATAAACTGGAGATGAGATGAATGGCTGCTGTATGAGTGATGATTTCTATTCAAGATAACGAACATTACAGATTAATTATTTTGCACTTCTGGAATAAATTAAGAAACTTATCTAACTTCAAACCAGTTTAATTATAAACAGTGGTCAAATATCAAAGCTGGGGTCTTAAACCTTCCTAATGAAGCTCAGTTTGTGCAGATCAAGTAGGAGTGTGATGTTTTAAAGAGTAATAAATAAAATAATCTGGGGCCACCAGTGATCCTTGACAATCAAGGGGTTAATTATGCCTCTGATTGTTTTACTTCTGGTATATCTGCTTGGGGAATCGAAGCATTTAATGTCTCCTATTAACACCCGGTCTCCACTAGATAAAAACAGTCTGTCAGGTCACAGCTGTAATCACCTGTGATTATCATATGTAAAGGCAAATGTATAGGAAATCGTTAACCACACATTCCAAAAGAAAAAGGTTTAAGCAGTATGTAAATGAAATGATATTGCTGTTTTTTGTAACTAAAACCACTCAATTCACACTTGTGAATTGCAGCTATTCATGGATTCACGTCTGGTTCATGATCACCCTTTTCAGTGTTTATTCTGTTATGATAAACAGCTGGATAAACTTAATTTACTATGAAACTAACCAACAAATTAGTAATTAACTAAGAAGAACTATATTAAACTAGGCATATATATTATTTACTGTGTTTTATCTTTGATCATAAGGTTAATTAATGGAAATTTAGAAATAGTGCTATCCATTTTACAAAGAGGTTTCATTTGTTAATTTACCATAAACTATAAATAAACGGTTGTAATTTTATGAGCTCATATGAATAAGTTATCTAAAATAATACACTGTGCATTAATGTGTGTATGATGTTATTGGTTAGTTCAGATAACTGTATGCATTACATAATCTAAATGAATAGAACCTTACTGAAAATGTAATCCAAAGTGATGATGCATTTAAATTGAAGTTGTGCTGCAAGATTAATGATATTAAGAAAGTACTGGTCCATGTATTGTTTATTTGGAGTTCTGCATACTTAATATAGTTCACTGTTTACACCAATACATGATATAACCCCATATGAGTTTATTTATTTTCACTTTAAAACAGATCTTGTAGAGATTACCATATTGTTGTTTTATTTTCTACCCCAGAAACAAATCTATATAAATCTATATATATATTGAATGTGTGTGTAAATATTCACTGATACACTTGGTGTCATATGGTGTTTGTTATTTCTTTGGGACATTTTAACTAAATATATTTTATTAAAACTAATCTGAAATAAATAATATGGTCTATTTCATGTGACTTTCAAAAATGTGTATTATAAGTAAGTCTTAAACTTTTTTTTTTTTTGCAGTGTACTAAGTCATAATTAAGTGTTTTTGCAACAGCATTATTTTCCAGGGTAAGCTAAGCAACAATCACCCACTTGTACATATTTGGAGGCGCCAGTTTGTTTCCAATCCCAGAGAAATTAGCATTTCTATAGCAACAGTTATCTGGAGACCCAATCACTGTCCAGAGATGGTTGGGGTTGTGGGATATAATCACAGAACATTCACTCTTTCGTGTCTTTTGGAAGTGTTTGTCTCTGTTTGAACCTTGCGTTTTTGAAGGAGGAGAACATATTCTACAACATGAGGTAAGTTCAGCATTTTGATTGATCTATTTATAAAGAAAATAAATAATTACGCTGTTACAATTCAGAATTTCAAATTGGTTTCATTAGTAATTGGTATCTTTATAATTTATATTTTTGATACTCCTTTTTGCGGATAGTTAAAATGTCTAGAAGAGTAATTTAGAAATTTAGAATAATCCTTATTTTAGACTTGTAGTACCAACAATGATGATATTGCGTATATTTAAAATCATAATGGTCAATTTAACAAACATAAAAAACAATGTTTTACCAGTTATTCTACAGATGTTGCAACTGTTAAACATGTTTACGATTACTATTTTTTTACTTTCCTTGTTTTTTTTTTGTTTTGTTTTTTTTAGAAAAGTCAAGTCAACAGTTCATGTTGTTCAACAAGAACACTTCATCAGAGAATCCACTACTCAAAAGAAAGGTATGTTTCTGCTCAACCTATTGAACTATTTTAAAATGTTTTATTCAAATAGATTTTAACATTTACAATAATGCATGTAGTGGCAATCTCATTTCAAAATACACAAATGTTTAAGTGTTATTGTATGTTCGTTTGAAAATTGTAGATGTTTAAATCATGGTCCAGCCCTAGATTTTAAGATTGTGAGTTGTGCCTTTCCATGTTAAAGAAAGGCCTTAAATGTATAAAGTTTATTGTGACGCAGCTAATTATATTTTACAACAAATTCTAGAGCAATTGTGTGACTTCCCAATTGTGTGCTGCATAGTTAATCATTTGTATTGTAATCCTTTTATCAGGTGTGCACAGAGTTTGGATTATTGGTGACAGTTACATTAGACGTGGCGAAAAGCGAGCAAGAGAGACCATAGGCACCAATCTTGGAGTGGCTTCCCAGGTCCAGTGGTTTGGCAGGGGAGGCATGTGTTGGGGAGACCTCCTTCCCTTCTTCCAACAGTGCCTTAAAAGAAGGACTGCTCCGAATGTGCTAGTGATTCACTGTGGAGGCAACGACCTAGGACGTGTGAAAAGTGTGCTGCTTCTCAAAGCAATGAAGAGGGACCTACGTGACCTCAACAGACAGTTTCCCCAGATGAAAATTCTGCTGTCTTCAATAAACCAAAGGCGCCACTGGAGGCATGCCCCCCCGGGAAAGGTGGACAAAGTGCGAAAGTTTGTGAACAATGTGATGGCTAAGTTTGTTTTGTGTGTTAATGGGAGCATTGTACATCATCCACACATACTGTTTGAAAAGCCTGAACTATTTTTAAGTGATGAGGTTCATTTAAGCCCTAAGGGAAACGATGTTTTTTTAACTGATATTGGCCATTGTCTGAGACACCACAACCCATAAAATTGGTCTTTAATTACAGAAAAGAGGGTCTCAAATCATGATATCATTTTATAATTGTATTAAAATGTATACATTTTAAAAAAGAACTGCAAAATGTTTAAAATTCAAACCAAAGGAAGAAATAAAAGCATTCCCCTGACTTATTGCTGTGGTTGCATTTTATTTATCTAGTCTAGATCATTGTTGATATTGTAAATTAATAATTGGTGAGAATAAAATTAAAATTCTGTATTATTTGTTGATATGGAACTGTAGCTAGAGAGAAAAAATTAGGGACTGCATAAAAAAGCATATAAAATATATTTAAAGAGAGTGCGTTAAACAAGAAAAATAATATTATGAATGATAAGAAGCTTCTTCTCACATCTGCTTTTGAGCTATTGCTGCCAGGCCGTCTGTAATTTTTACCCCATTGTGTGGAAAACAGATTCAAATTAGCCTGGCTAATGTCAGACCAAGTCTCTTTTGAGCCTTGGTCTGGGAACCACGTGTTAATTTTCTCGTATTTGAGGCGTGGTTCACGAATGCCCAGAGCCGTTTATTGGGCGCTATGAATGTCTATCAAATGCGCCTGTACGTAGCTCATAGCCAATCGTTTCAATTATACCAGATGACGTATGTAGAGTGACAGAAATTCGACGAGGAAAAATACGATGGGTCAAAGATTTATTTGTACACAATGGCGTGAATATTACTGTTTGTGCAAGATAAACATGAGGGTAGAAGGTAACGTCGAGTCTGATGCCATGTTGGATCCATAGATATAAACAAACTGCTTCGGTGTCATCATCGTCTTGCTGCTCCCTCCCCATTCTGCGATTGGTTCCCTTTTTCATTGGAAAATCTGGTCTATGGTAGCCTGACGTCATCATACTCAGATTCTAGTCAGAATGTGAGTCTGATACTGGTCCATTGAACTTTGATTATGGGGCGTGTTTCAACCGAACTAGGAAAGAAAATGTCTCTGCACTCAATTGGATAGACCTACAACCAATCAGAGCAACGGAGTAAGTGACATATGTTTTTCATTCATGTTTCCAGTTGACAAATGCCTTGATCGCGGTTCTCTGTTCCTCTTTTAAAATGAATGCGCTGTCGATATCGTCTATAACAGACGCGATGGCGGAATCTACACATGATGTTTCATACAGAAAGTTCGGGAGAAGCTCGTTCAAATAATCAATCCAATCAACTTGTCATCAAACGATTGCCATGCCTACCTTATCAGCATGAAAGGAAGCATATATTTATTCACTCACCTAACATTCCTTGACAGTTTCAGCATCCCCCCAATCACTCTCGGCTTGTTCTTCCACAGCCTGGAATATGGGGGGAGTACCCTGGGTTCGGGCCGAATACCGAGCCCGCCCTCTCCTCGGACAGCACCCCAAATATGCATTTATTCTTTCTGACTTATTTATAAGTGTGAAATCTAAATTCTCCAGAGGCAGTCATCTTTTCTTTTACTGTCTATGCATCTTTGTTGTAAACGAATTCAGCCGGCTAGGTCTATGATGTCCAAACTGCCTAGCAACGTGAATAAAATCGCGCTGTGAGCAAGGCAGCATGGGGAAACCCAGGCTAGATTCAAATGGTCTTTCATAAAAAAAATAAAAAAAATAATCTAATATTTAAAATTTTTGATAACTGATGGTTTGATCATTCTATTTTTTTTTTATACTTTTTATGTTTGTCTTGCATATTGGTCTCTGATGCCTGTGTGAACATTGTATAATTAGACACACACACACACACACACACACACACATACATTTATATATAACTCAGGCTTTACCTTAATGTTAATAAGTGTTTCCTGAAACATTCTTAGTTAAGAATACCTTCTGTAAGTCATTCGTTCGTGGTTGGTCTGGAGCACTCTTAGCTATACCTTATCACTGTTGACAGTTCATTACGATAGTGGCCACCACTGTTTCTTTACATCTCAGTCTATACGAATATAATTCTGCTAATTAAAGTGTTTTCATGCAAACAACATTGTCATAACACTGAAGTGATTTTATGTTGTTATTAATTATATTATCCAAAGTTTTATCAACTGGCAAACCATTAGGCAGTAGATAGCTGTAAGAGTATGTTTAAACATCCAAACACCAAAACCTTGTGCTTTTGTAAAATAAAGATCTGCCTTTGTTTCAACTGTCTCTGTATCTGCGAGAATCTTTCTGAAACTAATAAAGTTTAAACAATGGCCTATTATCACACAAACATTGTGCAGAGGCCAGCTATGCAAAATTGTAAATGCCCCCAACAATGACTTAAAAATAATCAACAAAGGCTATAGTACAGTAGCCTACGTTACACTGAGATTTCATGTAGGAGCGGGATTTGAATGCTTGGGCAGTGAGCGATTGAGTGGAGCGCATTGGCATAGAGTGGAATATTGAGCGGAGCACACATGCTGAGTTATAACTATATATTCAGGATTTACATTTATATATTCAGAGTTTTAACTATATATTCAGGATTACATTTATGTATTCAGAGTTATAACTATATATTCGGGATTTACATTTATATATTCAGAGTTATAACTATATTCAGAGTTACATTTATATATTCAGAGTTTTAACTATATATTCAGGATTACATTTATGTATTCAGAATTATAACTATATATTCAGATTTACATTTATATATTCAAAGTTATAACTATATATTCAGAGTTACATTTATATATTCAGAGTTATAACAATATATTCGGGATTTACATTTATATATTCAGATTTACATTTATATATTAAGGGTTATAACTATATATTCAGGGTTACATTTATATATTTAGGATTTACAAATATATTCATAGTTATAACTATATATTCAAATTTACATAGAATTATTTCCTGTTTGGCCCCCCATAATATGTATACACACACACACAGTATATATATGTATATATATATATATATATATATATATATATATATATATATATATATATATATATATATATATATATCGCTCTACACTGACCAACAGTGGACTTCTGCCTGCATTGGATCTCTGTGTGTGTGTGAACAGTTTAATTATTTTGTAACTATAACTATAAGTTATATTATATATCTTTTTTATATATGCAGTCCCTAACAATTAACTTGCCATTGCATACACACATACACACATACATGTCTATATTACTAACATAGGGGACTATCGCTCTACACTGACCAACAGTGGACTTCTGCCTGCAATGGATCTGTGTGTGTGTGTGTGAACAGTGTCTTTATTTTGTAACTATAACTATAAGTTACATTATATATCTTTTATCTATATGCAGTCCCTAACAATTAACTTGCCATTGCATACACACATACACACATACATGTCTATATTACTAACATAGGGGACTATCGCTCTACACTGACCAACAGTGGACTTCTGCCTGCAATGGATATGTGTGTGTGTGTGAATAGTGTCTTTATTTTGTAACTATAACTATAAGTTACATTATATATCTTTTATCTATATGCAGTCCCTAACAATTAACTTGCCATTGCATACACACATACACACATACATGTCTATATTACTAACATAGGGGACTATCGCTCTACACTGACCAACAGTGGACTTCTGCCTGCAATGGATATGTGTGTGTGTGTGAATAGTGTCTTTATTTTGTAACTATAACTATAAGTTACATTATATATCTTTTATCTATATGCAGTCCCTAACAATTAACTTGCCATTGCATACACACATACACACATACATGTCTATATTACTAACATAGGGGACTATCGCTCTACACTGACCAACAGTGGACTTCTGCCTGCATTGGATCTGTGTGTGTGTGTGAATAGTGTCTTTATTTTGTAACTATAACTATAAGTTATATTATATATCTTTTATATATATGCAGTCCCTAACAATTAACTTGCCATTGCATACACACATACACACACATACATGTCTATATTACTAACATAGGGGACTATCGCTCTACACTGACCAACAGTGGACTTCTGCCTGCATTGGATCTGTGTGTGTGTGTGTGAACAGTGTCTTTATTTTGTAACTATAACTATAAGTTACATTATATATCTTTTATATATATGCAGTCCCTAACAATTAACTTGCCATTGCATACACACATACACACATACATGTCTATATTACTAACATAGGGGACTATCGCTCTACACTGACCAACAGTGGACTTCTGCCTGCAATGGATCTGTGTGTGTGTGTGTGAATAGTGTCTTTATTTTGTAACTATAACTATAAGTTACATTATATATCTTTTATCTATATGCAGTCCCTAACAATTAACTTGCCATTGCATACACACATACACACATACATGTCTATATTACTAACATAGGGGACTATCGCTCTACACTGACCAACAGTGGACTTCTGCCTGCAATGGATCTGTGTGTGTGTGTGTGAACAGTGTCTTTATTTTGTAACTATAACTATAAGTTACATTATATATCTTTTATCTATATGCAGTCCCTAACAATTAACTTGCCATTGCATACACACATACATGTCTATATTACTAGCATAGGGGACTATCGCTCTACACTGACCAACAGTGGACTTCTGCCTGCAATGGATCTGTGTGTGTGTGTGTGAATAGTGTCTTTATTTTGTAACTATAACTATAAGTTACATTATATATCTTTTATATATATGCAGTCCCTAACAATTAACTTGCCATTGCATACACACATACACACATACATGTCTATATTACTAACATAGGGGACTATCGCTCTACACTGACCAACAGTGGACTTCTGCCTGCAATGGATCTGTGTGTGTGTGTGTGAACAGTGTCTTTATTTTGTAACTATAACTATAAGTTACATTATATATCTTTTATATATATGCAGTCCCTAACAATTAACTTGCCATTGCATACACACATACACACATACATGTCTATATTACTAACATAGGGGACTATCGCTCTACACTGACCAACAGTGGACTTCTGCCTGCAATGGATCTGTGTGTGTGTGTGTGAATAGTGTCTTTATTTTGTAACTATAACTATAAGTTACATTATATATCTTTTATCTATATGCAGTCCCTAACAATTAACTTGCCATTGCATACACACATACATGTCTATATTACTAACATAGGGGACTATCGCTCTACACTGACCAACAGTGGACTTCTGCCTGCATTGGATCTGTGTGTGTGTGTGTGAACAGTGTCTTTATTTTGTAACTATAACTTATAATTACAAAATAAAGACAATGTTCACACACACACACACACATAGTTCCATTGCAGGCTGGAGTACCCTGTTGTATAGGGAAGACATCGTTCAGAGTTGCAGATCCCTTTGGCATATTTTAAAAAAAAATTGACAAAAGTAATATTAGAAAAAATAATAATAATACATATATACATATATATGTTTGGGGATGTTTGAAAAGACTTTGAAGTTCATTATCTAAGCTACCAGTTAAACAGCAGCTCTACAGTCTCAGAGCCTCTCTAGGACAGCAAGCCATTCAAACAATGGAGAAGTGTGAACGACGTGTGTTAATGGGCCATTGCAGTTCCTGCTCCAGCCTACAGGAGCGCTGCTGAGTATGGACTTAAACACACACACACATGTAGGTCCCCACTTGGTCAAAAATGTAAAAAATTCACCAGAGCGTGTTTTAGCTGATTTAAACATGTTTTAAAGCATGACCAACAGGGGACTTGAAAAATGTCCCCACTTGGCTCGACGGTCCCCTGTTGGTGAGTGTGTAACGACACCAAGGTCCCCACTTAGATAGGTAGACAAGTACACACACACACACACACACACACACACACACACACACACACACACACGTCCTTTGTATGTAACTTAGGATAGAAATATCCATTTAATGTATGTACATTCCTATATGTATGTGTGATTAGTTTCTGCTTTATAATAGAGGTGTGGTTTTCTAATGTGTAGTCTTGAATCAAAAGTGTTTTAGTTTAAGAACGTTCACCAACATTCTCTTGCAACCAGACCTCCCCCCTTTGTTAGGTGGAAAAGGTTTTATGGCCCTAACGGAATGTCAAGCAAGCTGAGATTCTAGGAGAGGAGTAGGAATATAGTGTTAATCCTACATTTTCTATATGTATAACCACTTAAGAAATGTATAAACATGGATTTGATTTTCCCGTGTCATAGTAGCCGATAACATGGCTTGATAGTCGTGTGAGTGAACTTTAAATTAGAGATGCACCGATTACAATTTTCTAGGCCGATTCCGATTTCCGATTTTTCATTGAGTTTGACCTGCCGATACCGATTTTAGCCGATTCCGATTTAATTTTTTTCTAACCACTTTACAGCACACACAAATATTTATTTTCGATCTTTTCTTTAACCCTTTCACGCGTAAGTTTAAAATATTCTAACTGACACCCCCACCCCCAGAGTGAGTTTTTTCAAGGCGAAGGTTCCCTTTAATGTTTCCATGGCGACGCGTCACGCAATACACCGCAGCCACTGTATGACAGATGTGTCGCTTTTATTTCGCTTTTCCTTTTTTATTCAAAGTATTCACAAACTTGCTTACCATGTCATCAACTAGCCTATCTGATATTTCTCAAATACGTGTAAGTGATACGTGCAAAAAGGGGCGTGGACGGGATTCCCTCAAAAGACGGAACTTGCCCGTTTCTCATTCTTCCTCTTCGGTCAAACTTCGGGAAACACCAACTTCGGCTTAGGCCACCGTCTTCGGACGCGCACCTCCGCGTCACTCCCGACCTTTCTTTTCTTTTCTTTACTAAGTTTTATTTTCATATTCGCCTCTCACTCCACAAGGGAGATAAACTCTGAATCATTTCTTTGGTAACTTCACGTTCAGTGAACCTTTAAAACTTCACGCGAATCTGCTCGCACCGGAAGACACGAAAGAACGCACAGCTCCGAAAGACCGACACGCGTCTTCTTGCCTCAGCAACACAAAAGACTATATGCAAGTATCCGCTATCAAGCTTTTAATGTGTTTAAGATTGCCTGCACCACTAAGGTGATTTGATTTCTTGTTGTCTCTCTCAAAGGTTACCTGGTCTGTGATTTTTGCCTAACTGTGATCTTTCTCTGATCGCACATGTTGCTTTCACTTTCTCTCGTTCATTTCTCTCTCACCTCTCTCTCTTTCTCTCTCTCATCCTCTGTTAATTCGTGTTCGTAATGTTTTTCGTTTTGTTTGTTTCAGGTGTATATACATACATATATTCTGTGTGAATTGTAGTTCGATGTATTCTTAGTTCAATTATTAAAACCATTATATTCTTGATTGCTTCTGTCTAAAATGCTCATATTGCAAAGTCAATGAAATGTCTGATCTTAGCTACAAAGCTTTACGA